>NC_081436.1:2998615-3283576 GCF_949786415.1 Peromyscus eremicus
ACTGACAGCGATGCCCACTTTTTCTCCACCTTACACCGCTCTCTTCTGCGTGGGTGATAATTATTGTGGTCATTTAGGCGACAGCCGTCCTGTGACCCTTCTGAACCTGAATATCCTTCCTTCCACAGCAGCAGCAGACGCTCCTTAGTCATCTCTCCCCCAGTTCGAACCTCTACAGCCTCCAGCCCTGTGACCTCGCCTACCAGCCCCTCAGCTCTCTCTGTGACCAGTGAGAGTGAGTCTGTCTCAGCAACAGGAGAAGTGCTGACCTCTGACCCCGCAGATGGAGAGGATAGCTGTGAGAGCAAGGAGTCCTTAAAAGATGAGGAAGTGGAGGAAGGCCAGTCTGAAGCAAGTTCTGCAGAGGAGGAAGAGCCTCTACCAGCCTGCAATGGCCCCACCCAGGCCCCACCCTCTCCTGCATCCCCAGAGGAAGCTGCCCCGAGTTCCCCAGCTCCCTCCCTGGGCAGAGGTCAGACCCCTACGGAGCAGACCTCCCCCCCAGAAGTAGTCCTCCGCACCCGCACCTCCAGTGAAGGAGCTGAGCAGACCAAAAAAGGAGCCTCTATCCAGAGGACGTCGGCACCCCCTAGTCGGCCTCCACCACCCAAAGCCCCTCCGAGCCCCAGGCCTGCCTCGGGCAGTGGGCCCTGCAGCCCTCCAGCCTCTGGAGAGGGTTCACCCCTCAGCCCCAGGGCCCCCTTAGAAGCCTCTTCCAATCCAGAAGCACCCGAGAAGCCACTGAGAAGCCCTGAGGCCGTAGAAGAGGAAAGCACCAGCTGTCCAGGCCCCGAAGAGCCATGTGCCTCCTCCCCTGCGAGCACAGTCCAGGCAAGTGGGGCTCCCGCTGGGCCTTTTTCTGTTTTAGTTGGTTTGGCTTTTTAAGCTTTCGTTTCATTTTTTGGAGACAGGGTCTCTCCATGTAGCTCTGGTGTCCTAGAGCTGGGTGTGTAGACCAGGCTGGCCTCGAACTCACAGGGATCTGCCTGCCTCTCCTCCTGAGTGCTGGGATTGAAGACGCACCACCGAGCCCAGCTTTAATAAAGATATTTTAATATTGGCTTAAGCATGAGGTGTAAGAAAGAGGGACACTCAGTTAAGAACGCTGGAGAACACAGGTGTGGGCCTCTTCGAGAGAGTTGCTTTTTGTTTGTTTTATGTTTTGTCTTTTTTATAATTTTTTATTTACTTTTATTTAGTGTGCACTGGTGGTGTGCCTGCATGCATGTCTGTGTGAGGGTGTCAGATCTTGGAGTTACAGACACTTGTGAGCTGCTCAGTGGTTGCTGGGAATTGAACCCAGGTCCTCTGGAGGAGCAATCAGTGCTATTAACCGCTGAGCCATCTCTCCAGCCCTGTGTGTTTTGGTTTTTTAGACAGAAACTCACTACATAGCCCTGGCTGGCCTACAGCTCTGGAGCTCACTGTGTAGAACAGGCAGGCTTTGAATGCCCAGTGCTCCTGCCTCTGCTTCCTGAGCACTGCCATACAGGCGTGCACCACCAGGCCTGGCTTCTGTTGGGTCTTTGTTCCTTTGCTACAGTCAGACTGCTCCAGAGCCAAGGAAAGTCATTATTTCATGGTCTCCACATTCTAGATGGGCTGGGGACACAGGTTAGTCTGTAGGACATGTAAGTGCTTGTCTGGTGTGCACATATGTGGAGAGGGAGGAAGGGAGGGAGGGAGGGAGGGAGGGAGGGAGGGGATCGGAGGGGCTTTGGGTGGTGGAGGCTGACTAGGGGGTACTGACATCCTCTGGATAGAGGCTCCTTTTATGGTCTCAGAGAGAGAGAGAGAGAGAGAGAGAGAGAGAGAGAGAGATGCCCGCATATAAGTCTGTATACCACTTGTGTGTGCCTGTGTGCCAGAGAGGGCATTGGATCCCCTGGAACTGGAGTAACAGACGGTTGTGAGCTGCCATATGGGTGCTGGAATTGAACCCGGGTCCTCTGGCAGAGCAGCCAGTACTCTTAACCACTGAGCCATCTCTCCAGCCTCTATTTAAATCACATGGAAAGCTTATCGTAATGAAGAGAGAACTGGGCTGACAAGATGGACTAGCAGGTGAAGTGCTTGCTCTAAAAGCTGGAGTTTAATCCCTGGGACCTGCTGTGGAGGGAGAAAATTGACTTCCTGAAGTCATCCCCTGACATGACGCCTGTGTGCTACACACACATGTAAACAGATGTAATAAAAAATGGAAAAGTAGGATGGAGCTGGGCATGTTGGCACATGCCTGGATCCCGGTGACGATACCTGAAAGATTAAGGCAGAGCGCTCCACAGTTCAAGGCCAGATGGTTACATATAACAAGATCCTGCCTCAAAAAGTCTAAGCAAGCAAGCAATGAGGCTGAGAAAAAAAAATTAAGAAAAGTTGGAAAGGGAGGTACACAAAGGCTGACAGGAAAACAGAATAGGTTGGGCTGCCTTGAAAAAGTGGTCTGTGGTCAGGTGCATTGTAGAGGGTCACGTGAGAAGACTTACCAGCCGCAGTCACCAAGCAAGCCCATATGACAGTCCAGGCACTTTTCTGGAAGATGGGTTAAGACAGTGAACAGTGGTTTGGTATTTAGCTAAGTTAAATGCTTGCCTGGCATACATAAGCCCTGGATTTGGTACCTAGCGCTCCATTAGCCAGGCATGGTGGCACAGGCCTATAATCCCAGTACTTCATAGGCAGAGGCAGTGGGATCAGAAGTTCAAGGTCACCCTCAGCTCTGTGGTGAGTTTGGAGCCACTCTGGACTATGTGAGACCCCGTCTAAACAAATCAGGGGCTGGAGAAACATCTCAGCAATTAAAAGCACTTGCTGTATAGTCATAAAGACTGGAGTTCAAATACCTACCTCATCCACACAACAGGCTGGGCATCAAATGTAGCCTGTGACCAGCTACAGGGGAGGGAAGTGGGGCATGATGGGAAGATCCCTGAGGCTTCCAGCCAAACCTAAAAGCAGTGAGACTTGGGTCTAGGCAAAGGCTCTCTGAAGACAGCGAGCTGATAGAGAAGGGTGTCTGCAGCCCCCTTCTGGCTTTATACAGGAGCACGCGCGCGCGCGCGTTTTTAAATGGCAAAGAAAAAAACAGAAAGAAATTAATAAAATTTAGTGGTGATAAAAGATAGGAAGAGGTGGGGGTTTAGCTCAGTAGGTAGAGCATTTGCCTAGCAAGCTCAAGGCCCTGGGTTTGGTCCTCAGCTCCAGAAGAAAAAAAATAAACAAACAAACAAACAAAAAATAGGAAGAAATGTTAAGTGGGAAAGGACATAGGAAATGGGGCCTAAATTGCAGTTTTAAAGAGAGTGGGCCAGAGAAGGTGACATTTGAACCATGAAAAAGGCCAGGACATGGGCCATATGGATATCTGGGAGAAGAGAATGAGATTCCTGATACTCCTTAAGTAATACCATCTTACACTGCAGTTTGGCCAGGCTACCTTGGGAGCCTCCTTTGTCTGAGACAGGGTCCAGGTTAGTATTCAGGGTGGGCCGTTGTGGGGCTCTGTCATCCGGGGTGGGCAGTTGGGGGCTCTGTCATCCGGGGTGGCAGGGGCCACATCCTGCATCGTTTACCGTGACCTGCAGGTTTTTTCAGAACCCAGTGAAGTGAGGACAAAGTCAAGGACATAAATTCCTCTCAGCTGACTCAGTCACCAGCAGATTGTGCCTCCAGCCTGGGCTTTAGGAAGCACTGAAGGCCCCAACAGGGCAAGATAGGAAGCTTTTCCGTGGCAGTGTGCTGGGTAACAGAGGTGCAGGACACTGGACAGTTCTAAATAGTAGGATTAGAACAAGGTTTGAGCAGGTGAAGTATGGCCATGTCTCACTTTTGTACTTTGAAAAATACCACTCCGAGACGAGTGTGTGTGCAAGTCACTGGTGGAAAACTGTCCTAAGCATAGGCAAGGTTCCGGGTGTGATCCACGGTGCGTGAGAAGAAGAAAGATTCAAAATTACTGTAATTAGTATTATTGTTGAGACAGCATGTCATGTGGTCCAGGCTAGCCTTTTAAACAGTTTCTAAAGGTATTTCATGTGAACCGATGTTTTCCCCACATGTATATCTGGTTTTCCCCACTTGTACGCCTGGTGTCCATGGAGGCCAGAAGAGGCTGTCAGCTCCTGTGGAGTGAGTTGTAGAAGGTTGTGAGCTACCATGGGGCTAGTAATTGCATCTGTTTTTCAAAGGAGGGTGTTTGGGATCTTTTTTGTTTTTTTTGTTTTATTATGCAGTACTCTGTCTGCTTGTATCCCTGCGGGCCAGAAGAGGGCACCAGATCTCATTACAGAAGGTTGTGAGCCACCATGTGGTTACTGGGAATTGAACTCAGGACCTCTGGAAGAGCAGCCAGTGCTCTTAACCTCTGAGCCGTCTCTCTGTCCTTCAAAGGAGGGTTTTATAGTGGTGTATTACTCAGTTGATGGAATCAAACTCAGAACTTATACATGTTAGGCAAGTACTCTAGCACTCAGTGACCCGTGTCCCACTCAAAGGAAAAGCATGTTTTGACATTAAAGTGTGAAGATCCTCCTGACACAGTTCTTTACGGTGCTGTCTGTGGCCCGGGTTCCTCACTGTCCCCATTATGGGTGGCTCTGTGGTAAGTAAAGCCTGAGGACCTGAGTTGGGATCCCAGCACCATGTGAAACTGGACCCGGTGACATATGGGAATTGGAGACAAGAAAAGCCCTGGTGCTTGGTGACCACTCAGTCTACCAAATTAGTGAGCTCCAAGTTCAGAGAGACCCTGCCTCAAGGAGTATGTCAAGGGGCCAGGAGGATCGCTTAGCAGGTGAAGATGCCTGCCACTGAGGCTAATGACCTAGATACCTAGGGTCACATGGAGGAAGGAGAGAACCCAGTCCTCTGATCTCTACACACCATTGCATGTATACACACACACACACACACACACACACACACACACACACACACACACGCAGACACACTAAAGAAACTATTAAGCCTCTTGCCTCTGCTGATCTGTGACCACTTGTTAGGATCACTTACGAGTGAGCACTGCAGTGTGGTCCTGAAGATGGTCTCAAAGTGACCGTAGTGGTTGGAAGACTCCCTCATGTGCAAGAGCAGCCACACAGGTCACAATCGCAAGGTGTGTCTGGTCGTGGGAACAAAATCTAGAACCAAAGACCTGACTTTCTGGCCAGCAAGTCATGACGCCCTTCAAATCTTTTTTTTTTTTTTTAAATCTGTAAAAGGGCACAGATAAAAGCTCATCCTGATGCTCCAGGCTCAGGGAAATGGTATCAGATGTTCGGCCTTTGGGTTGTTTATCTGTTGTAAAGTGTGAGGCACAGGGGACCTTCCATGGGAGACTGGGGACGCTGAACTCTCGCTCACTGACAGAAGCGTTGCTTTTGTAGGACCAAGGCCCTGAGCCTCACCTCTGTGCGGATCCAGGAGAAAACAGCATCACAGCACCCGAGCCTCAGGAAGAGGTAAGGAGGTCTGGGGACATGGAGGCAGTGGTGTGCTTGCCCAGCATGCAGAAGCCCTGGGTTCATTCCTCAGCACTTCCTTTAAAAATGATGTTATACAGAATATACAAAAACAGATGTAGACTTACTCGCATATACAGTGCAGCACAGTAACTTGGAATGTGAGCCGAAATGGCCACATAACATGGAACCTCAGATTCTATAAGTCCCAAGAAACACCTGAGCAGTTCTCGCAGTAAATGGTGTCCATGTAGTGGGCAGGTTCCTCTGCACATCTTACCACAGAGGCAGTGACGCTGTGCAGAGCCCGTAGCTCCTTCCTGGGGTGTCCCAGCAGCCAGCACCACAGCGCCACCCTGTGCAGAGGCCACCAGTGCTGCATGAAGTAGAGTTCAAAAAGAAGAGGTGGGGCCGGGCAGCGGTGGCGCACACCTTTAGTCCCAGCAGAGCCAGGCAGATCTCTGTGAGTTCAAGTCCAGCCTGGTCTACAGAGCGAGTTCCAAGACCGGCACCAAGACTACACAGAGAAACCCTGTCTTGAAAAAAACCAAACAAAAAAGAGAGAGAGAGAGAGAGAGAGAGAGAGAGAGAGAGAGGAGTGGAGTTTCTACTCCTCCTGAGTAGGGCAGCATCTAATGCAACCTCGTTTACCTCCCAGGCACTGACAAGTGAAAATGCACAACTCTGAAGAGAAACTAAGCTACCTAACCCCATCTGCCCAGAGAAGTCAAGGACGCAAGCCACACCCACTCCGTGTTCTCAGGCAGTGTGACTGCTTAGCCTCGGACCTGTCATCGCTGGAGTCTGAGGAGCAGCCATAGGGAGAGGGAACACTTGACTCAAGGTTTGAGCATTAATAAAAGCAGGGCTGTAATAATGCTAACGCCAAGCATCTATAGGCATGTCCACACATTCTCAGAGGAGGACATATGTCCAGCTATCCACTCACTTGGCAAAGACTTAAAGCTGAAAGATTTTCAGATTACTGAATAAAGTGTGATTATGACTAAGTGTGGAGTCTTGCCCTGCACACTGTTTTCCACTTAGACTCGGGTAATGATTCCTGCCCCGGGTTCAGAAGGGTTTAGTCATACATCTGACCCCTGTTCGCTAACCTCCTGGCCGAAGGCTTGTCTAAGTGCCTCTCCATGCCGGGGAATTCCTCCAGGAGCAGACACCGGGAAAGGGCTCTCCTCCAGAGCTGTGTGTCACCTGTGCCGTCCAGTGCCGGGAGAGTCGGGGCCAGATGGAAGCAGCTGCGAACACGGGAGGGGAGGGTCGGACAGGACCGTGGTGGGAACGACACTGACGCGGAGTCAGAGTCCAGTCCCCCCCCCCATCACTTGCTTTCAGTGCAAACTTCGTGTGAACACAGTGACCCTCAAGTCCTTCCTGTCACCCGGCTACCTTTATTCTCGCTCACCTTTTTTTCCTCCTCTTTTGATCTTTTGAAACAGGGTCTCCTGTAGCCCAGGTTGGCCCTGAACCTCTGCTCTTCTGCCTCCACCTCCACATTCTAAGATTACAGGTGTGTGCTGTCATGCCCAGCCTGCCTTTGTTCTTGGTCCCATGGACGGTCATCAGCCACTGTCATTCCTGAGCATGGAATAAGGACCTCCTCCTCGGCCAAGGACAGAGTGACAGCGCTAGGTACCAGAGAAACACAGCCAGGGAGGAGGAGCTTAAAACAGCCCTGAGAGTGCTGAGCAGACCTGCAGGTGAACAGTGGTCACAGGAGGCCACACAGTGATCATGAGCAGACCTGCAGGTTAACAGTGGTCTCAGGACACACGGTGATCATGAGCAGACCTGCAGGTGAACAGTGGTCTCAGGACACACGGTGATCATGAGCAGACCTGCAGGTGAACAGTGGTCTCAGGAGGACACACGGTGATCATGAGCAGACCTGCAGGTGAACAGTGGTCTCAGGACACACGGTGATCATGAGCAGACCTGCAGGTGAACAGTGGTCTCAGGACACACGGTGATCATGAGCAGACCTGCAGGTTAACAGTGGTCACAGGAGGCCACACGGTGAACATGAGCAGACCTGCAGGTTAACAGTGGTCTCAGGACACACGGTGAACATGAGCAGACCTGCAGGTGAACAGTGGTCTCAGGACACACGGTGATCATGAGCAGACCTGCAGGTTAACAGTGGTCACAGGAGGCCACACGGTGAACATGAGCAGACCTGCAGGTTAACAGTGGTCTCAGGACACACGGTGATCATGAGCAGACCTGCAGGTTAACAGTGGTCTCAGGACACACGGTGATCATGAGCAGACCTGCAGGTTAACAGTGGTCTCAGGACACACGGTGATCATGAGCAGACCTGCAGGTTAACAGTGGTCTCAGGACACACAGTGATCATGAGCAGACCTGCAGGTGAACAGTGGTCTCAGGACACACGGTGAACACTAGTTTTGAGAAGTTATTCAAGGTTAATCTTGAGAAACGAGTCTGGCAGTTTCACTTTCTGAAGCTGACTACAGAAGGAAGCTCAGGAAGCTTGCTTATCTGGATCCTCCGGTTGCAAGAAATGGACAAAATGAAGCAATGGAGGATACCTTGACAGGTGGGCAGTTCACAGGGCCGAAAGAACAGCTAGGTGCAAGAAAGACCAGCCCAGCCCATGGAATCCGTGGAGGGTGGGGTCTGCTGGCCTGGCCGCGGCTGCAGCTACCAGGCGCCTACCTGGACCATGTCCTCTCCAGATCCTCCAGGACAGTGGAGAAAGGACCCGGCTGGTTCCTTCTGCAGTGTGCCTTTCCACAGCAAGGAAACAAGAACCATGACTGCCACTGCTGTGGGGGGGATGGCATGACATCACGGTTTCAATGATGATAAGAAGGAAAGTGGTGGGGTTGGTGAGGCCACCAGCCTTTTACAGATGATAGTAATTACAAACCACTGTGATTTTTACTGTCATGGCGGTTTAATGGGTATGTACATGGGTGGAGGCTTATCCAACTCTACAGGACTATTATGGGCTGTTTATTATACATCAATTATGTCCTGAGCTATAAACACTAGTTCTAAGGGGCCCACAGTCCCCTACACAGGACACAGAATTTTAGGTATGTACAGGATTTCCCAGTAGGTGTGTCCACACGGGAGCTGGGGCTCTGTGTTTCTATTTGGGAGTGATTGTTTCCATTTTACTTACATGTATAGTGTATAATCTAGCAAAGGGAGAGGCTGGTAACTGAGTTATTTTTTCATCAATCAGGAAAATGCTTCCCTAATCAGTGCCTCGCAAACCCTTTGATACCCAGAGGACTGGGCACAGAGATGTGCCCGGCTTTCTCTATCAGCCTACAGACACCCCTGCAGGGTGGTGGCCAGTGCTTCCTTGCCCTGTGATGAACTTGTGGATGTACACAGTGGCCACCAGGATGAGCAAGCAAGTGAGTCCAGGAAGAGTCAAAACCCCATCTTGGGCACAGTTTCCTGGACCCAAACCCTTAGGAATCATTTTTCTGAAATCAAGCCCTGTTATTTTTGTTTAAAAACCATGTCCTTCATAGGCTCTCTCTAATCTGTACTGTGCTCCAGGGGTCGGGAGAGTGTGTGTGCTTCCCAGCAGAGAGGTTTTCAAATGACCCCACTGCCCACTTGTACTTGCTTCCCTAGAAAACATGGCTCCTGTGGCATTCCGAATCACCACTTTGAGGTGTACCTGGGGCGGGGGGGCATTGGAGGGTAGAGAAGAGGCTGGGGATGCAGGCTCCTTCTATGTTCCTCCATAGACATCATTTGGCTAAACCCTCCAGGCAGCAGATGGAGCTCAGTTGGTAGAGTGCTTGTCCAGCACACACAAAGCTCTGGATTTGGTCCCCAGCACCACATAAACCAGACATGGTGGCACACAGGTCAGCCCAGTCCTCGGGAGATGAAGGTAAGACCGTCGGAGATTCAAGTCATCCTTTGCTACATGCTCTGTAGAAAGGTGTGAGGCCACTGTGGGAAACATGAGACCTGTCTTTAAAAAAAGAAACAAACAAAACATCTGCAAAATCCAGCTCAAGCCTTCTGTTACAGGGCTTTTGCTTTTTGCTTTTGTTTTGGTTTTGCTTGTTTGCTGGCTGGCTCCTCCCCAGACAATGGGAACTCTTTCGGGGAGTGGGCCACAGCCAAGTTGTAGGATTTCCAGTCTGTTGGGAGGGAAAAGTCTGGAGCTGCTACAGCAGAGGCACAGCTGGAGTGGAAAACGCACTCAGTTGTGAACGTGGCACTTTATTGGCATGTGACCCTACTAGAGTCTCCAAGGAGGCCGGGGAAAGGGCCCATATGCTTAGACGGTGGATAGTCTCAGCTGGGAAGCAAACTATTTATCTAGACATTGTCCTGGAAAAAGTCGAGCACAGAAGACCACCACCCCAGCAGCCACACACAAAAGCCAATCAAATGAGGTGAAGATGAATATCGCTTGTCTGTCTGCCCCGAGGTCCCTGGAGGTCTAGGGACAAAAGGCTGGTTGCTCCAGTTTCTGAAGCTTACATTTCATCCTTGGAGAACACTGGAGGTCCACATGAGGCTACAGCCATTATCTGTCCCCATGCCTCTTGACAGATGCCCCCAGTCCCTGACGGTCTGGGTAAGAGGACTAGAGCTGGGTGTGATGTGCCAACCTGTAACCCCAGCACTGCCACAGCTGAGGCAGCAGGACAGACACTGAGGCCAGCCTGTGATGCAGAGAACCAACAGCCATGACACAGTTGGATGGATAAAAGGTACATCCAAGAGCGTAACACACAAGTACTTACCAAATTCCTCACCCTATGCTAAGTCTGATGGTGCTCAACATGTGCGTATTGAATGCTTCTTTTTTCCTGCAGCCTTATGCTTTTTAATATATTTAAATGCCTACAGGAAAATCATGTATCAGTAAACCTTTGAAAATTATTTATTATGAGCTACACAGAGACACTCTGTCTCGAAAAACAAAGTAACAAAAAAAGAAAAATAGCATTTGTGTGTGTGCACGATGTGTGTGTGCGCACAGGCAAAACATGCATGTGGGGATTAGAGGTCAACTTTGTGGAGCTGGTTCTGTCCTCCATAGTTACATGGTTTCCAAGATGGAACTCAGCTGTCAAGCTTACAAGGCCAGTGCCTCATCAGCCCCAGCAAACAGTATTTTGTTCGTGCCTGCATTGCCGGTGGAGGCCAGAAGAGGGCGTCAGATTCCCGGGCACTGGAATTTCAGATGGTTGTGAGCCGCCCTGTGGATGCTGGAAGCTGAGCGCCCAGACTTTCTCCAGTTACCCTCTGCCCCCAAACAAACATTTTAAGGTTATATTTTAAAAAGAATAAAGACGCTTACGAGAGCCAGGTGTGACTGGTCAGGTCCGACCCTCAGTGGGTAGCCAATGTTGATTGCGCACATAATTACGTGCCAGGGGAGGTTTCCATCAACTCGTTGCAGCCCCACAGCAACACTTCGGATTCACCCAGCTTTGCCCCAGAAGAGAATCAGAAGTAACTTGTTTTAGCTTACACAGCGGGGCCAGCTCCAGAGCCCGTGTTATATAGAATTACGTCCTCTTAGTCACTCAGTTCCTCTAGTTAATTTTGGAGCATTTCCTGCCACTGATGTTGAGTCAAGCGGCCGCTAAGCGCAGCACGGATGAATATTTAAATGAAGACGCTTGCCCTGGGCTAGAACCAGGGTTGTGAAATGGCTTGACAGGAATGACTACTTTCAGTCCCCATTTCAGGGATGAGGAAGCCCGACTATCGAGGTGTTCAGGAATTTGCCCACAGCCACTCAGCTGGCAAGCGGCTGCGCTGGGGCTTTTAATCCTTACCCAGACCTGGGCCACACCTCTCGCCCTCTCCGCGCTCCGCGGCCTCCCACGAAGGTCGCACGCGGAAGGCGCAGGTGGGGCCTGGCTGCTCGCCCCGCTGGGCTCGCCCGCGCGCCTGGGCCCCGGGAGGCGCTCCCGGGAAGCCACCCTGCAGTCGGGGACACCGGCGGATCCGCGCGGGGAGACCTGCCACCGCAGGTAACCGCGGGGAACCGACCGCACTCCTGCGAGGCGCCCCCAGCCCGCGGGCGGTGCCGACCCCCGCCGAGCCCGGCACGCGGGAGGGGCGGCTCCGGACAGTGGCCTTTCCTCCCGGGGGAACCTGCCGAGGGCGGCCCCGCGCTCCTTCCTGTCCCACCCACCGCGGCCCGGGCTCGGCGGCCGCTCGGCGCGGGGTCCCGGGCGCGGCCTGGGCGAATCTCGGCCGCTCCCACCCCGGCGAGTTCAAAAGGACGCGCGGCGCCCGGCCCTGCCCCGCCGCCCGTCGGACTGGAAAGGTGAGCGCGCGGCCGGGGAGCTGGGGAGCCCCGGAGCCGCCGTGCCTGGAACCGGACCCGGGCCGGGGAGCGCACGGCTGCAGGGACCCTCGACGGCCGCGAGGGTGCGGGGGGGGGGGGTCCCCGGGGAGCGGGGCGGACCCAGTGGCCGGCTCTGCGGGGCTCCCGGCCCTGGAAGCCTTCGGTCACGCAGGTGGCCGAGGTGCCCGGATCGCGTCGGCGCGGAACCCGCTGGGCTGCTCCGTTGCCGACCCTCGCTAACGTTCCCAGGCCTGGGGAAAGGGTCGCCAACGTGACACGTCCCAGATACACCTGGGTGGGGATCTGCTCGTGGGGAGGGATTTGCTTATGGGAATTGATTAGATCCTCGGGGAGAACCAAAAGGAAAAATGGGGACACATCCAGGGGGAGGGGACTCGGGAAAAGCTGGCGCCAAAGGCTCTCCTGGGATCTCCAGGCCATGCAACCCCAGGACCCCATCCACCGCGTTCTTTTCTGCTCTTCCCACAGATCTGACCCTGCGACATACTCTCCCCTCGGCAGCGATGACCAGCCTACCGGCTACGCCTTCTCCTGGAGGTAAGCGATGGAATAAATGGGATAAGAGAACTGTTCAACAATCCCCACCCCACCCCACCCCACCCCTGAACCAGTCTCGGAATTCCGCGAAGCCCCAGTGTAGACTGGAAGACTGTCCTCCCTTCTTCCCGGGCTCACACAGGAAAAGGCCCCCGGAGGAAGCAGGATTCAGCTGTTGTGTGCCCTTTAGTGCGGCTTTATTCCGAGGTTTGGGCCTGGCCAGTTCCAGGCTCTGACAGTAACCTGGACTTAATACGTTCTTTTAAGCCCAAAGGAGCCCCTTTTTACATTCACCCCTGTAGCTAAAGATGGAAAAGGATCTTGTAAAGGTAACTGGGAGGGCTTGGATATAGTTTGGTAGAGTGCTTGCCAAGCATGGTTCAGTCCCCTGTATGGAATCAATCTTGCAAGGTGGAACCCATTGTGATGGCTTCTGCCTGTGGCAGGAGTACCAGAAATTCAAGTTCTCAGCTACGTAGTGAGTTCAAGTCCAGCCTGGGCTACATAAGACCTTGTCAGAAAGAGGGGTGGGGTGGGGGAGTGTTTAAAATGCTGGGAGCCAGGTGGTGGTGGCCTGTAGCCCTGGAAAAGAGAGCCTACCTTATAATTCACTTCTAGCACAATTCAGGTGTGCTGGGCAGGGATCTTAGGTGGTGAGTTGATTCTTACCTTTCCTTCCTAATCAGGCTGGGTCTGGCCCACGGCTGATATTTACATATTGTTTCCACCTTGTGCTAGTCAGGGCGTGGGAGGAACACACCTTGATCTATATCCCTTTGTTTTCTTGTATATAGTCTCATTTTTCATGAGAACAAACGTTCACTTCGAGGGATACTGCTTTTGTTGATCTGAAGACAGGAAGGAGAACCCCAGGGAAGGCAAATCTAAGGCAGTTTCTCCTGGGATTAGTAAATCTGAGGCACACGATTCAGACATATCTGGTGAGAAGAGGCGAGCAGAGAGACAGAACAGACTTCTAGACGGGTGGGCAAAGGCTACCGAGTGGGGCGGGAGCTGTGCACCAAATTCTCCAGATGAGGGTCAGTTCAGCCCTTTTGTGTCTATTTCACTCAGTGCAATGCCTGCAGGGTCCTTCATGATGTAGCGTGTGTCAGACTCTCCTCCGTTTTAAGTCTTAAGTAACATGCCATTGTGTATGTGTATATTTGGTTTAGCCGCGCATAAGTGATTATCTGGTTGCTATCTGCTTTCCATCCTGTTGGATATACATCCAGATGTGGAGTTGTTGTTATATGGCAGTTATATATATATTTTTAAAAAAGAACTATCATAACAGTTTTCATAGTAGTGTGTTTATATCCTCACAAGCAGTGTGCAAAGGTTCCCATTTCCCCATGTCCTCTCCGACACTTGTCACTTGAGGAGAGTGTGATGTTGGCTGTCTCAAGTGTGTGTGAAGCTGTATCTCATTGTGGTCTTGACGGTTTCCCTGATGGCTAGTGATGTCCATGCTTGGTGATCCCCCGGATGTCTTTGGAGAAACGTCTGCTCAAGACTACGCCCCTTTTTTAAGCATGTATTTGTTCATGTTGTGCACATGTGTGTGCATGTGCTCATGTATGTCCCCCCTCAGCTCACACAAGCTGTAACACACATGTGGAGGTCAGAGGACAACTTTCTGGAGTCAGTTCTCTCCTTCCACCGTGTGGGTTCCAGGGACGCAGGTTGTCAGGCTTGGCAGCTGGTGCCCTCTCCTGCTGAGCTGGCTCCTTGCCCAGTTTTTAATTGAGTTGTTGTTGAGTTGTGTGTTTGTGTTCTTGGTTCAACAAGTGAAATGAGCGGGGTGGAATTTTAGGACGTATCAGTTCCCTGCTCACTGTCAGAGCAAACAGGTATCCAAGCACAGGAGTGGAGAGAAGAAGAATCGGCAGGATTCCCTGCAGGGACGCAAGGGTCCAGTCCGGGGCACCCGACCTTCCTGTGGTGTTCCCTTCACATCCCTCCTCCTCAGGCAGGATTCCCTAAGGAGTCCTTCAGGAATGCTGGACCGCACTGCACCATGAGATTCTTCCTCTGTCCCGTGGACTCTTTCCTCTGTTTAAAAAAAAAAGTTTAAAATGTGTGTTTTTCAATCTTACCAGGATAAGACTATGGTAGCATTAATATAATAATGTTTGCCTTTAATCCCAGCACTTGGGAGGCAGAGGCAGGAGGATCTCTGTGAGTTCAAGGTCAGCCTGGTCTACAGATTGAGTTCCAAGACAGTTAGGGTACACAGAGAAACTCTGTCTCAATAACCACCATCCCTCAAAAATATAATAATGTTTATAATGAGTACTTATGGATGAAGATATTGTAATGAATAATTAATTGGCTGATACAGCAATCTTAATAGTATTTAAAAGCTCATTATCTTGATTTTAAAGGAAATTTAAGTCATTAAAATGAAATCGTGAGATGATTGTGGACCAAGGTGCTGGACCACATGTCAGCCCTGGCAAGTAGGGCAGAACGGAGCCCTGCTGTGGGAGCTCTGCCCACCCCACCCGGAAAGCCTTGCCATCCTGTGGCCACTTCCCCCCAGGTGGTCCTCACGATGTACTAGACACTTGGCACTCTTCACCAAACTTATTTCTCGATGTACCAAGCAGGCTTTATTGTTTTATCAAAGCAGAAACTGAGTTTGAGGAACTTAAGAGGTTTTCAGCGATTAAGAACACTTCCCAGTTTAAAAGAAAGAAGATTTCCCTTGGTGCAGCTCATCAGATCAGAAGGCACAGAGCTTTGTGCCAAGTCGGAGCTGCTCCCAAGTCCTGTCCTTTCCTCATGGTCTACTGCTCCCCAGGCCTCCTTCACCCATCCGGCCACCAGAGCACAGGGGAGAGGGGCAGAATTCCAGAGTGGGTTCCCATGGAAAGGAGGATTGTGGGAGCGGCCCCTGTCCGGGCAGGTCTAGAGCAAATAAGCAGGTTGGCAGCTTTGGGTGGCGACGGATCTGATACCTCCTTGATAAGAGACTTGGCCTCGCCTGGAGACGAGACGCACAAAGAAATCAGCTAGTATCTGGGTCAACAAAAAGAAAGGTGTGTGAGCGGATCTGGGTGGAGCCTTCGAGCTCGTGGCCCTCTGCCCTGGCTGCCTGCCTACTATGAAGGGGAGATGGAGAGTGGCATATTTCTTTCTTTGGGAAAACTTGACAGGAACTAGGGATCCAAGTTAAGGGCCTGACAGGTGCAGAACCCACACTGGCACCGGCACACCCACAGCCCACGTGCCTCTGTTGGGTGCCAGGCGTTCTGGATTTAGATTATCGTTGTTGTTGATGTTTTCATCTTAAAAGTCGCAAATAGCCAGTTGTGATGGAGCGTGCATGTACCACCAGCACTCAGAGGAGGCTGTGGACCTGCCCTGGTTTGCAATATTGTTTCAAAGGCAACTAAGGTCAACAGGGCACCTTAGGTCAATCCATCATGGATAAACCTTGTGTCAAACCTTTGAATCTCCATAAGCCCTCCCCATCCTCACTCCTAAGGATGATCTTGAACAAATAAAAGTTCCCAGAAAGGAACCTCCACCATCTCCCTGTGTCCTGCTGAAGGTGTCCACCTCCACCATCTCCCTGTTTCCTGTTTCCTGTCCAGGCTCTCTGCTTTCTGTGACAGTGGATTAGTCTGCAGCCAATCCCTCTCTATCCCTTCAAGGACATGGCTGTAGACACCCCATTGACTGTGCATTATGAATTGTTTGCTCTGTCTGAGTCATTCCTGAGTCCATACAGAGACCTGCTGGCATTTCCCCATTCTAAAAGCAAAACAATCAACTCCCTCAGGCTTCAGCAGCAGCTCCATGTCTTTATTCACCTTTACAGAAAACCTGTGTAAGAGTATGTGCTTGGGGTTGGGGATTTAGCTCAGTGATAGAGCTCTTGCCTAGCAAGCACAAGGCCCTGGGTTCGGTCCTCAGCTCCAAGAAAAAAAAAAATGAGAAAAAAAAAAAGAAAACCCAGCACTTGGGAGGCAGAGACAGGCAGATCTCTCGTGAGTTTGAGGCCAGCCAAGGCTGCATAGTAAAATGCTGTTTAAAAAAAAAAAAAAAAAAAAAAAAAAAAAGTTTAGTCATGGGGTGAGAGTGGGGATGCCTCAGTCACCATGCATGAGTACCCAAGTTCAGATCCCCAGCACTAACAGATCCCTAGCACTCACAGAAAAAAGCAGATACAGCCAGAAAAGTGGGCCTGTCATTCTGGTGCTGGGGAGGTGGAGATGGGATCCCTGGGGCTGGGGCTCGCTAGCCAGTCAGTCCTGCTGAATCCTAAGATCAGGTTCAGTGAGACACCTTGTCTCCAAAAATAAGATAGAGTTATATACCTCCGTTGACCTTTGGCAATGCACGCACGCACGCACGCACGCACGCATGCACGCACGCACGTGTTTATATTCTCCCTTCAGTTCCTTCTTCCATTTTTCTTGACCCTACCCTAAACCACAGCTTTGCCTTCACCCAGCACTGGTCTTGTGAAGGTCCAGGTGCTCGATTGATCAGGCGCCTCCTGTCCTGAGTGTGCTAATGACTTTAATTTTTTTATAATTTATTTTTATTTTAAGTGCATTGGTATTTTGTCTGTGTGTATGTCTGTGCGAGGGTGTCGGATCCCCTGGAACAGGAGTCACCGTTGTAGGCTGCCTGCCGTGTGGGTGCTGTGCTGGGAATTGAACCTGGGTCCTCTTCACCACTGAGCCATCTCTCCAGCCCTGACCTTTTTTTTTTTTTTTTTTTTTTTGGTTTTTCGAGACAGAGTTTCTCTGTGTAGCTTTGCGCCTTTCCTGGAACTCACTCGGTAGACCAGGCTGGCCTCGAACTCACAGAGATCCGCCTGCCTCTGCCTCCCAAGTGCTGAGATTAAAGGCGTGCGCCACCATCGCCCGGCTCAGCCCTGACTTTTTAAATTTTATATATGTGTTTCTCACAGTGCTGGGGATCAGACCGAGGGGCATACACAGTGTAGGCTAGTCCTCTACCACTGAGCCACATCCCCAGCCCGCTTTTTTTTTTTTCATTTCTTACCTAGTCCAGATTTATTCTTGATATCTTGGATGTCTGATAGGCAGTCATGTCCTGTCCCCACTCTGCTCCTCCTGAGAGCGCCCCCATCCCAGGTAACAGCATCTCTCTCTTCTCCTGTTACTCAGGCTACAGATGTGTGGCTCCACCCCACCTCCAATCCTGTCGGGTTTTGCTTCCAAACAGATCTGGCCACTTTCTCACCGAGTTCCTGGCAGACCCAGTCAAGGATTTCTGGTGATAGGAACAGGCTCCCCCATTTGGGTGTTCCGTGGGCATCAGCGTCTGCCTTTACCTCCACTTCTAGCCTGTCCTCCGAGCCGCAGTCAAAGGGATCCCTTAGAATCAATCTGTTTGAATTATGTGTTGCCTCCTAACTCAGCCCGAAATTCATTTGCTTAAAACAGCAGCAGCCGCCGCTTGGGATTTTGTAAGAGTTGGGCTGAGCACCTGCCACCTGGAATAGAGAACGGTCACCTGGCGTGTGAAACAAATCAGAACAGGTTATAATTCCTCACAGCTCTGGTGATGGTGTCTCCTGCACTCACTCATGCATGGAGCTGCAGTGGACCGGAAAGTCCACAGTGGCTGTCAGCTGAGCCTGGGAACTTGGTTTCCCTACACACTCTGTCTCTGTCTCTCTCTATCTCTGTCTGTCTCTCTGTCTCTGTCTCTCTCTCTCTCTCTCTCTCTCTCTCACACACACACACACACACACACACACACACATCCTCCAGTGGACCAGATTGAACTTCTTCAGGATATGATACTCTTAGGATTTCAAAAGTGCAGCGTTTGGAATTCCAAGGTCCTCCACCCCATATATTGCAGCATAGTCTACATTTTTAAACAATGGAGATTTTTTTCACCTTTGTGTCATGTATATGAATGTTCTGCTGCATTTCATGAGTGTGTGTACCATGTGCACACAGTGCCTGCACAGTCCAGAAGAGGGCGTCAGACCTCCCAGGAACTGGAATTCCGGAAAGTTCCTTGTGGGTGCTGGGACTCAAACCCGGGTCCTCTGGAAGAACAGTCAGTGCTTCATCAGCTGAGCTATGTCCAGCCCCCGCAGTCTGATTTTAACAAGATCTGTGGAAGATGAACGTTTAACAAGCATGGCATGGAATGACCCTGCAACAGCTTCCAAGCGCTCGGACAGCTGCAGCCCATATTGCAGCCCACAGGCCCAGGTGCTGTCGGTCCGTGGCTTCATCTCTTCCTCCCCGTGGCCTCCCCGTGGCCCCTTTAAGATGGTGTGTACACTCCAGCCCTCCATCACTACAGACAGCCTAACCTTGACCTTGCTGGCTCATCTGCTTGCATGGTTGCCCCTTCACATGCATGTCTTCGTGTCTTTATTCAGGCCGCCTCTGGGGAAAATTCCCCAACTATCTTATTTAAGTTACAGCTCCTCCCCTCATCACACCCTGTCCTCTTCGGGCTTGTTTTTCCACATACCTCGAACCAGCAACCACCACGTATTCCTTTAACTTCTTTCCTTAGGGTGTGTTGTCTTGAGGGAAGGGAACTAGAGAGATGGATCCGTGGTTAAGAGCACTGGCTGCCGTTCTAAAGGACCTGAGTTCAATTCCTAGAACCCACGTGGAGGCTCACAACCTTCTGTAACTCTAGTCTTGGATCCAGAGCCCTCTTCAGGCCTCCATGGGTACTGGGCATGCACATAGTGCACAGACAGACGCTACACCTACGCATACACTTACAAAGCATACATTTGATGAAGAGAGGGTTTGGTTGGTTTGGTTGGTTTGTTTGGGGCTTTTTGAGACAGGGTTTCTCTGTGTAGTTTTTGGTTCTTGTCCTGGATATCGCTCTCTGTAGACCAGGCTGGCCTCGAACTCACAGAGATCTGCCTGCCTCTGCTGGAATTAAAGGTGTGTGCCACCACAGCCCGTCAAAGAGAGGGTTTTTAAACTGTGATAAGATCATAGTAACAAAATGTTCTGTGTGTATCTGTGTGTTGCTGGGAACTGCACACAGAGCCATGCACACACTGGGCGAGCACTCTGTCCTCAGCCCATTCTAAACTTACAGTCTGTGCCATTTAAGGACGTTTACCATTGACATTTCAACATCCCAAACTGAAACTCTACCTGTTAAATGTTCTGTCTCTCTGCCTCTGGAATTTGATTACTCCAGGTCATCAAAATCAATAATATAAATGCAATCATACAATATTTGTCTTTAAAACAAATAGGGTCCCCTGTGTGCAGCCCTGGCTGTCATGGACTCTGTAGACCAGACTGGCCTCTGTCTCTGAGATCCCTCTACCTCCGAGTGCTGGGATTAAAGTCTGTGCACCACCAGGCCTGTCCATTGTTTGTCCTTGTGCCTTGCTTGCTTATCAGCATGTTGTCCGGGTCTGTCTGTGTTGTCCCACACATGGGATTTCCTTCCTCCCTTCCTTTATTTTTAATTTTTATTTTATGTGTGTGTGTGCACCTTCAGAAGCTAGAACTAGAGTTCCAGGTGTTTGTGGGCCACCATGTGAGTGCTGGGAACTACACCCTGGTCCCCTGCAAAAGTAGCAAGTGCTCTTAAGCACTGAGAGGTCCCGTCCCCGTCCCGTCCCCGTCCCGTCCCCGTTCCCCCCCCCACCACCTCTTGCATTTTTTAAGTCGGGATAAAGCTCCAGGTCTGCGTTGGCTGCATTTTGTTTATCTGTTTGCTGATGGACGTTGTTTCCACCCTGTGGGGTTGGGAAGCAGCGCTACTGTGAGCATCTGGTGACATCATTCACTTGTTCCTATAAGTGCATACTCAGAAGCCAGACTGCACATCGGAGCTCTTTTTAAATTTTAGGAGACCTGTGAAGGTGATGATTTGGAGGTGGGTTTTTTGTTGTTGTGTTTTTTTTTTGGGGGGGGGCTATTATTGTTACTTGTTTCTGTTTTTGGAAACAGGGTTTTGCTATCTAGCCCAGGCTGGTTTTGAACTCTCAATCTTCTTGCCTTAGTTTTCTGAGCACTGGGACTTCAATGGATTTTATTTTCATTTTGAAAACCTTAATTGTATGTGTGTGTATGTTTGTATATGACGAGTGTGTGTGGGCACATGTGCCATGCACACCTGTGGAGGTCAGAGGACAACTTTGTAGAATCAGTTCTTTCTTGCCCTCTTATACATGGTCCAGAAATCAAACTCTGGTCATCAGATTTCTGTCACCGTGCAGCGAGCACCTTTACCCGCCAAGCCGTCTGTCACTGGCTCCTCAGTGGATTTACAGGCTAGGTGAATTCGCCTGTTTTGTTCATTGATCCGCGACCAGAACCTAGCACAGAGTACACACTCAATCACTCAATTCTTACTGAATTAACTTTTATTCTATTCTATTCTATTCTATTTATTTATTTAGTGTTTTTGAGACAAAGTCTCACTATGTGGCTCTGTTGCCTCCTGAGCTCTGGGATTAAAGGCATACACCGCTACTCCTGGTTATTGAATTCACGTTTTTAGGCATTGAGACAAAACCTCTCTGTGGAGCCTCAGCTGGCCTTGAGCTCATGGCAATCCTCCTGCCTCACCATGGATTCTAAGTGTGCTGCCTCATCACTCCTGGCTTAATTTTTTAATTTCTCTATCAACCTGGACTCTGAACCTAAGAAGTCTGTAATAGCTTCCTGGTGAGGTCTCCATGCTGACTCGGTGTCTGCTGCCTCCAGTTCCAGACCCCCAAAGCAGGCAGGCCTTGGGAACTTGACCCCACCAAGCTCACTGGTTTGCAGCCTCTGTCTGCGCAGGCGCCTCAGAACCCCTGCTCAGGGACAGAGATCGGTTAAGAGTTCTGTAAGTGCCTCCGGCTGTCATTCAGCCTTTGTGTTTGTGCTTCCTGGGCCATTTCCTTTCTCCTCTTCCTGATTTGGAGACAAGGTCTCATTATGTAGCCCACACTGGCCTCAAATGTCTCACAGTCCTCCTCCCAATTGCTGGAATTACTGTCCCGTGTGCCACCACACCCCGCCCAGCTTCTCTTCTCCTCAGTTCACTTCCTCATGTCCTGTGACTCCTGCTGCTCCCTGCTGAAAAAGCCATTCTCTATTTGGAGACAGACAGACCCGCCTCGGGATCCTGCTTTCTCTCTCTAACCTGATACCTTCAAGTCCACACATAACACTTTTGAGACTGTCCTTGTAATGTGCCTGCCACCTTGAGCTGCATGGAGCTTCCTGATGCTGTTGTTCGAGTCTCTGGAAGCTTCTAACCTGGGCATTTCTGCTAGAAAGCTTGATGTGCATTTTTTTTTTAAATGACTCACATTTTGAAATCACACTGGAAATGAGAGGATTACAGGAAACACAGGAATGGGTAGACCATTAACACTTCTGGACCTTTATAATAGGCTCCAAATAAGTACGGTAGCAACCTCCGTACAGACGTTGACTAGCATTGAACCTTGAGTCCTGGTCAGCCCTTCCCAGCTCTCCCTTGGGTGGAAGACCCCTCATCTTAGAGCTTCCGCTTTTTGTTTTTGTTTCGTTTGCTTGAAACCTGTCTCCTTATTTAGCCTTGGCTATGTAGCCCAGGCTAGCCTTGAACTCACAGGGATCCTCCTGCCCCTGCCTCTCTTAAAGGCATACAATACCTTGCTGTGCTGTTTCACTTCTAATAGAGACCATCTTCATTTAAAAAAGAAATCTGTCAGTCACTGTGGCACACGCCTTTAATCCTAACGTGCTAGGAGGAACTCTTGAGTTCCAGGCCCACAGCGACTACATAGTGAGACCCTGCCTCTAAATAAATAAAATTTTAACAAAAAGTACATTTAAAAACCTTACGGCAGGGCATGTACTTACTTAGTTGGTAGAGTCTTTACAAACCCTGAGTTTTACCCACCCCACACCCCACCCGGCCCCCCAGCACTTCATAAAAACAAGCATGGGATGGGTGCCTCAGTCCCAGTACTCCAGAGGTGGAGGCAGGAGGGTGACAATAGAGAACTCCTCTCAAAGCCTTTACAGGGTCCCAGGGTTTGAACTCAGGTCACCAGGCTTTACAGCAAGTGACTTTTCCTGCTGAGCCATTTTGTTGGCTGTCATAGTTTAAGAACGCTATTAACATGATTTTTTTTAAATGTATGTGCATGTGTGTGTGCATGCACACTTTCATGTGTGTGCACTTATGAGTGTCTGTGGAGACTAGAATCAGGTGTTGGATCCCCTGGAGCTGGAGTTACAGACGCACGCACACACGCACACTACAACTGAGCTTCATCCTAGCTCTTTAGGTGTTCCCATGAGGATGACACATTTGCTGCCAGGCCCAGTGACCGAGTTCAGTCTCCTGGAGCCCTGTGGTAGGAGAGCCAACTCCCTCAAGTTGTCTTTGACCTCTCATAAATTAGGCGGATCTCGGGCGGTGGTGGCACACGCCTTTAATCCCAGCACTGGGAGGCAGAGTCAGGCGGACCTCTGTGAGTTCCAGGACAGCCATGGCTTTGTAGAAACACCCTGTCTCACTCCACCTGCCCCCTCCATCCCAACCTGACCCAAAAAAAAGTGAAGGGTTGGCCTGGCCTCGGGTCTGGAAGGGCGATTCGTGAGGCTCTTGTTAGCCTCTGTGAAAAAAGACCCCTCAGCACTCTGGACCTGTTTTGGCCCAGCTCACAGCGGCTGATGTCACTTCCCCGTGCACAGTGGTACCACATCAGGCCCTAAACAGGAATCCTGTTCCTGCCTGTTCCTTGGACCTGGGCTCTGTTGAGAATAGTCACTTCAGTCCCAATCCTGGTGCTGTCAAATATTGATTGCTCCGTGGAGGTCGCCCCGGCAGGAACACCAGATCAACCCCTCCCTGCTGGTGCTCCTGTGCTCCTGGGGTGTGTTCTTTTGTTGAACTTTCTGCAGTTCAGAACAACGATGTGACCCATGGGGTATGGCAGAGTGTGAGCACTGTGGAGCTGGTCCTGCTCTGCTCTGTTCCCAGCATGCCTAGCATGGTTTCCGGCAAAGCCAGGTGGGACAGTACTGCTGGTTTGCTTGTACCTGCCCATCCTTCTGCGTTCTCCCCCCAGCTCCCCCCCGCCCCCGCCCCCACTCACTAGGAACCCCATGTCTTGGGCTCTTGAGGGTTGTGATTATAGGTTCAAGCACTAGCCAGGATCAATAAACTGTTGAAGAAAATGGTGGTTCCAGAGTGGGCCAGCCTGTCCTCCCCTGGATACCTCTCTCCTGCAGTGACCTTCACCAAGTTACTTCTTCCAGCAGTTCCATCAAAATGCTAATTAGGAAAAGATGATGTGGTTTCATGAGCCTTGAATCCCAGCACTGGGGAAAGAGAAGCAGGCAAATCTCTGTGAGTTCAAGGTCAGCCTGGACTATGGAACAAATCCAGGCCAGCCGGGGCTACCTAGTGACCTAGACCTTTAAAAAGACTTGTCCATAAGTTTTCAGGCCACAATTTAGTAATGTCCTGACCCTGAGTAATGACTTGGGCCTTGGAGCTTAAGGGCCATGCAGACAGATACAGGGTAGGGTACAGGACACAGTGTTGGGGAAAAGCCCCGTTCCAAGTGCAGAGCCCCTCCTAGAAATACAAGGTGTAGCAGGCTTGCTTTTGGGCCACCAACCAGCTTCCAAATAAAGACACTGAGACTTAGTGTTAGTTATGAATGGATGCACAGCCTTATCTTACACCTCTCCCACTCGCTCTAATAACTTAATTTAACCTGTTTCCCTTCATCTATGTTTTGCCTCGGGACTTTTTACCTTTCTTTCATTCTGTATGTCCTACTCTGTGTTTTGCTGGCTGGAGGCTGCCTGGCTGGCCGTGGGTGTCTGCCTCTCTTTCTCCCTTGTTCTCTCCTCCCCTTCTCTTCCCTCCAACCTCGATTCCTCCTCCTACTTATTCCCTCTGCCCACCAGCCCTGCCTATCCCTCTACTGCCTAGATATTGGCTGTTCAGCTTTTTTTGTTTTGTTTTGTTTGTTTTGTTTTTCAAGACAGGGTTTCTCTGTGTAGCTTTGCGCCTTTCCTGGATCTCGCTCTGTAAACCAGGCTGGCCTTGAACTCACAAAGATCCGCCTGCCTCTGCCTCCCGAGTGCTGGGATTAAAGGCGTGCGCCACCACTCCCAGCCAGCAACCCATTGATTGATTGATTTTCAAGACATTGTCTTAATATGTAGCCCTGGCTGTCCTAGAACTCACTCTGTAGACCAGGCTGCCCTTGAACTCACAGAGGTCCACCTGCCTCTGCCTCCCAGGGAGTTTCTGTAGACACTGGTTGATGAACTTTTTTTATCTGTATGTATATGAATGTTTTGCCTGTGTGTCTGTTTGTATATTACGTGTGTGCTTGCTGCCCAGAGGCTGGAAGTTCAGATCCTCTCGAACTGGAATTACAGATGATGATGAGCCACCGTGTGGGTGCTGGGGATAAAATCTAGGTCCCCTGGAAGAGCAGCCAATGCTCTTAACCACTGGGCCATCTCTCTGAGACTAGCTGAGCTTTTGAACAGCAAAGGTGAAGTAACAGAATGGCAAGACAAGGGCCTCACTGTTTCCTTTGCCCTCTGACTTCCCAGAACTGATGACCACGCCAGTCCTCCAGGCCCATGAGACCCTGTCCCCACAAGCTGAAGAGGCCAGTACAGCACTCATTGCAGGTAACAAAGTCAGCGTGCCAACCCAAGGGGCACCCTGGAACCCAGGGGGACAGCTAAGGTTTCCCCAAAAACCACATCAGGGACCAACTCCATTACGGGGCTCATTCTGGCATGTAGGTCTCACACATGCAGAGCTGTGCAAGCTGCAGAGACATGGCCAATGACAGGCTGGGAGTGGCCATGAGCAGGCTCTGGTGCATGTGGACGCTCAGCTGGAGTGCGTGGGTTGGAAGGAGGGTACATGTGGTTTGTTGCGTGGGTGAGGAAGAGCGGGGCAAACCAGAGTAACTCTCATAGGAAGCTGGGTATTTAAAACACCCTTCCTGTTGGCGTAAGCTATGTATTTCCCTGGTTTCTAGCCTGATCATCAGGAACTGGTTTTGTCAGAAATCCATACACTGTGTGTCGGTAGCTAAATACCAAGAGACTCTGGATGCCATGTCCTGGGGAAGCTGGGTTTGAGGGGACCCGGCTGGAAGTGATGGCCTAATTCAGGTGGCCCAGTGAAGTGCTGAAACATGTCTCCCTCTCCCTTCCCAGTCGTTATCACTGTGGTGTTCCTCACCCTGCTCTCGGTGGTGACCTTGATCTTCTTTTACCTGTACAAGAACAAAGGCAGCTACGTCACCTACGAGCCTGCAGAAGGCGGTGAACCCAGCGCTGTCCTCCAGATGGAGAGTGACTCAGCCAAGGGCAGAGAGAAGGAAGAGTACTTCATCTAATGGTCCCCAGCACCAACACTCACTCTGTAACTAGGGCACGTTCCTCTGAAGCCAGTGAGTGGCATTAAGTGAGATGGCAAATCCAGTCACCTCCCTGGACACAGCCCCCAACACCAGCATCACTGACTCCAGGGTCCAGGGACATGGAGAAAGCTGCTTATGACACCCATAGCTGGACCTTGATAAGGACAGTGCTCACAACTGGCCAACAATGCGAGGTCGTGCCTGAGTTGGAAGATGTAGAGGGAGGTCACAGGCTGGTCCACTTTGTCCCCTCCTGGTTGCCTAGTGATAGCCTCAGTGTAGCTTCCTAGAGGCTAGACACCACAGGAAGGGATGGGGCAGGAGGGGTAGGCTTCTGAATGTTACTCCTTTGATCTCAGCCCTACCATTTCCCCCAACAGCCTCAAACTTAGTTTTTTATCCAGATTAAACTTATGAAAGTCAGATTTTCATTTACAAGAACTAAATTTTGACTTGTTTTTGCTTAAACTTTTTACAGCATTTTCTTTGCTTATTTAACATGTTATGTGTTGTCTCTCAGTAAGAACTGTGAAGTTCCCAGAACTATCTCAGGAGTTTGTCCCAGAGAAGCATCAACTGTCCCATCAGAAACACATGAGAACTAAGTGGGTTTGACCTTAATCCTGGCAAGGGCCACAATTTTCCAGATCCCTGTGTATCTACAAAGGGAACCAGGAAAAACCTGGCCACCTACATTTCCCACCAGTAAAGCTCGCTCTTTAGAAAGACAGGGTTTCTCTGTGTAGTGCCTGTCCTAGAACTCACTGTGTAGACCACATTGGCCTCAAACTCAGAGATCCACCTGCCTCTGCCTCCAGAGTTCTGGGATTAAAGGCGTGCATCACCACTGCCTGGCCAGGCTCTTTTTAACCCAAGCTCCCTGAATACTCTGGAATTAAGCTAGCCTTCATTCTGAGGTATTAAACTCTAGTGTAGATTGCAGAAGCTGCAGTGGAGAGGTTGGTTGGCTTTTGCTTTGTGAGTTGGAAACATGGTCTTGTTAGTTATCCCAGGCAGACAAAAACTATAGGCAGCCCTCTTTCCTCAGTCTCTAGACTGGCTAGCTTGTTTTCATATTTCTCCACATAGAACTCTGGAGCTACTATCAGGAAATTACCCTGAAGTGTACAGATTGCTACACTAAGATACTCTCCTTGATGAAAACTTAAGAGCAAAGAGAACTGTGTAGACTAGGGTGGCTTTTGAGCTCACAGGGGCCACCTGGCTCTGCCTCCTCAGTGCTGGGATTAAAGTCAAGTGCCAACATGACCAGCATGGCTCTTTGATTTCTAAGTTTATGTTTGGAATCCCAGAGTCCCTCTAATGGAGCTCATGAGAACAGTCGAACCTGAAACCCAGCCTTGCACATCTCCATTCACTTCACAGACATCACTAAAACAGAGCCCCAGCAGCACCTAGCTGGTTTCTGGGTGGGATATGAAGACCTGACATAAATGAAGACATGTGAACACATGCTAAGTAAAGAATGCCTAGAGTGCGGTGTAATGCAACTTCATCACTTTATTCAAATCTTCAAAATAGTCTTTATTCTACATTTTTAGTATAAAAAATCCACAAGTTAAGTGCACCACAGTGTAGAGAGACAGACAACGCTGAACTTCCATAACAGTCGATGGTACAGTCAAACATCACACGTACAGAACACAAGATTTAGATGAACTGAAATATCAGATAAAATAAAATAAAATCCAATCTCAGAAAACAAATCAAAATATTAAGGATCCCTGAAATATTAATCCTAATGAGATCTCACTGGACTCAAGTCATTTCATAGCGAGGCATTCACGTGACCTGACTAACTAACCCCTCACAGGAAACTTCTGGGAACCTGCGTGGCTGCATTACACACTCAGAAAATGAAAACCGGGTTTTGATCTGAAACGCCCTTAGTTTGGCTTCAAAGCCAAGCTTGTGATATGCATCTCCCCTGCCCTTCACTTTTAAAGAAACTTTTCTGGGACAGTTTGCTCTGAGAACTGTTGTTCAGGTTCTGGTACCACAGCAAGTCTGGGTTCGTGGTGATGCAGAGTCGGTCTATGAGGCGGGTCTTAAAGGTACCTCACCACCTTCTGGAGCTATACAAAACCCAAAGAAATGGGGCCTGTGCTCGGGGCACAGGGGGCTTCAGAGGATCCTTATGAAAGACAAGTTAAAAATGGCAAATGGGACAGGTGTGAGGCGAGAAGGGGTGAGTGACTGGCTTTCTGTCCTGCACCACTGATTCAATGGAGACTGATGGGAGGGACGGAAGACCAAGGACAGGGCAGGCCGGTGGGCAGATATTGGGAAGGAAAAGGCAGACAGCTAGTGCGGTCCATTTAACAACTATAAATCAAAGACTTAAAGGAGATTAAAGACCAATCAGAATAATTTGGCAACTTTAATTCTTAGGAAGATCAAAGTTCCCTCCAAACTTAATTTGATGTTTTATTACTAAAAGCGAAGACCAGTATGGTACAGTATTACTCCAGAGGAATTAACGAAGAGCCTCGGGCTGCTTCACTCACATTCATTTGAAGAATGGATGCCCTCCCTACCTCAAAATGCTTTAGGGAGGGACTGCTACCCTTACATGGTTCTTTATTAAATTTGAAAAGTGCCTCAAAGTTTGGACACCAGAAAGACACCCCAAAAACATGTGTCTAAACTGCAACTTCAGGTTAATAGGACTAAAGCAGTTACATCGTGAGAAGTGCTGAAGGTATGTGATGTCTTTCCCGGCACAGGAGTGGCCACGGTTCTTCACCAGATGGTGTAGCCACCATCCGAGCCACCCATGAAGAAGTTTCCCTTGCGCTGAGTTACAAGGACGTTGGCTCCCTGCATGACTGCAAGCTGGGCAGCGTTGGGAGGGCATCCAGGAGGCGGAGGCTAGAAGACAAGCACAGGGTACAGTGGGCACAGGGGAAATAGACGCCCAGAGGGTGGCAGTGTGCCAACTGGCCACTTTTTTTTGCAGGGGGTAGGGTGGGCTGACCCAGGGTCTCTGTGTGCAACCCTGACTTGCCTGCTTCTTGCTGTGTAGCCTAGGCTGACCCCTGCCTTAGCCTCCCACTGTGGGATGACAGGCATGTGCCACCACACCGAGCAACCAGCATTTTAAGGAGCTAATTCTGCGACAGCTTGAGTTCTAGAGCAAGTCACCATCTCTGAATCCAGACACAGACAGGAAAGGAACCTGTCACTAACCAGAGGGTTCCTGCCCTAAGAGGCAGCCTGGAACACTCGTCCTTCTCAGGGGAGAGAACCACTCCACCCCACATTTCCAAAATGGTCAAAAACAGCCCACAGGATCTCTTGTGGGCCGTCCGGGAGAGGGAGAGCACTCTACATCTGAGCATATGCTCTACCACTGGGTTACACCTCAACAACACTGTAATACTTAAAAGCCACTGATGACACCACTCCACTTCACCTAGAATGTGGCTCCTGAGAAGATGGCCTTTGCTAGAACCAGCTAACACAAGCCACATACACTGGAGCATGAGCAGGAGGACCTGGTAAACTATGGTAACTAGCATCCACTTACTAGGGCTTTGATTCTACCTTTGGAATCACCGGGTTCCTAGTAAATTTACTTCACCCTTGTGGCAGACATTAAGTATGTATGGACTCAATAAGGAGTCCTGTGCCTTCACTGTGCCCGCAGCAATGAAAAAGGAACTAGCAGGGGTTGTTTATTGGTTTGTTTTTCGAGACAGGGTTTCTCTGTGTAGCCCTGGCTGTCCTGGAACTCGCTCTGTAGACCAGGCTGGCCTTGAACTCAGAGATCCACCTAGTAGGATTAAAGGCTTGTGCCGCCACCACCCAGCTAGATAGCAGTATCTTAATAAGGCAAGAAAACAAATGAGCGATTGATCTCGAAACCAAAGGACCTGTCCGATGAATGAATGCCCTGATCGGCCACAGTTCTGCCCTCACCCACTTTCTGCCTAGGAGATGGCGGGTGCTGTGCCAACCCTGACCACTACTCTCCAGGGATGGCGGAGAATGAAGATTTCAGAAAGTCTAAGTACACAAGGGCTGAGCTCCCAGTTAGGCCATACTCACGGGAATGTTGCCAGCAGTAGCGCCAGCTCCAAATCTGGCACCTGCATCATACCCTCCATCCACCAGCACGGCTGAGCCAGGTGGATAGATGGGACCAACCGGATAGTAAGCCATGGGGATTGTGGAGCCTAAGGGCCCGACAGCCACAGACTGGGCCATAGGCAGATACAGAGAGGCGCCAGGAAACGCAGTGGACATGGTGGGGACTGTGGCAGCCCCTGGATGGACAAAGCTTGGACGATAGAGCTAGAGGAAGAGAAGAGAAGACAGAATGTTAATTTTATCGCGTCCTGTTGAAACCATCTCCTGAACCTTCAACTATGTAGTGGAGGGTGACCTTGAACTCCTGACTGGTGGAATGGCAAGTCCACACCACCAAACCCTGTCTACACAGTGCTGGGATCAAATCCAGGGCCTAGCGCATGCTAAGCAAGCACCCACCAAACCAGCTACACCCCCCAGCCCTGAAGTCAGGATCTTCCTGCCTCAGCCTCCCAAGTGCTGGGACTACCAGCCTGTACCACCATGCACGGCCCATTTGCAGTTCTTTGTTTGTGTAGATTGCACACTGTATGTTACAGTCACGGGCATACAATAGTCTCCTGGGTCATCTGCTGCCACATTGGGCTCAAGGGACCCAAACTCAGCTTAACTTCACATGTGTCACATAACATAAGCAGATAACACACTCAACTCCAATACTAATTACCAACTTATGTTTCAGACATCCTCCTGTTTGTGGAGTCAGGTTTAAAGACTGACAAGGGGGTCCAAGAGTGTTGTCAACTAGTTAAAACTCTAGCAAACTGCAGTACCTCTGAGTACGCAGGCGGAGCATCAGTATAGGGTGGAGCCTGAGGAAGATGTAAGGTCTGAGGATACACTGGATTCCCAGGAGGTTGCACAGGGTAGGTAGGCTGTGTTGGATATTGACCTGGAATACAAGAGGGAGAGGGAGGGGTGCTGTCTATCAAACTGGAAGCGGGGGTGGCAGAAGAGATGGCTCAGTGCTGTTCTTCCTGAGGACCCAAGTTCTGTTCCCAGCACCCACATACGACACTCACAGCCTCCTTTCAACTCTAGCTCCTGCCTCTGTGAGCACCTGCACTCACACTCACGTACCCCCACACAGGCACAAACTTAAATAAAAACAAATCTGTAAACAGGGCCACCAATCGGGGCAGGGGACTACAGACGGACTGCCCTACAGGGCCTAATTTCTTGGAGCCAAGAAAATAAGGGCTGTCTGCCCCTCACTGGGTTCAGACTGGGCAGAAAAGGCGCTGCTCACACTAGCATACAGATGACGGAATCAAGCCTAACTTGGCCATGTTCCCTCCCCAGTGAGGGACGGGTCTGGGGACCCGCTGGTCCTGAGGCTCTGGACTGCTGGAACCTCAGGGGACTCCTACTCTGGGCTGTCTCCTACAGGCTGGGGGTGTCACCAGTCCGGACTCTGTGGGCCCCATCCATCGCTCCGAGCGTTTACCTCACAGGTTCCTAGTCAAGGTCGACTTCCAGAAAGAGTGAGTGAACGCAAGTTAACCATGCAAAGGGCGGCGGGTGGGGTGTAAGAGCGACCGTGTTCCGACAGCCACTGGCTGGAGCACAGGGACGGTCGGACATCCTGGCCCTGCCCAGGAGGGGCGAAAAGGCCCAGGGAGGCGGGAAAGGGACCTCCCGGGCCGGGCCCGGGCGGCGGGGCCGGCACCTCACTAGTTAAGCTCGGCGGAGGCTTGTTGTTCCGAAGCGCGGCGCCCCGCCTCCGCCGGCCCGCCATTGGCCCACCCAAATCCCTGCTCTAGCTCCCCATTCGCCCCAGCGGGTGCCCGTCACGGAAAAGCCCCCCCAGCTCCCACACACACACACACACACACACACACACACACACACACACATATACACACACACACACACACAGGAGCCCGCGGCTGCAAACTGCGCCACGGAGTGTTCGGGGGCCGCGGCCCGAGCAGCTGCGGTGTGGGGGGAGGCGGCGGCCACGTCGGGTGCGGCCTCGCTCCGGGCCCTCTGGAGAGAAGCGCGGCCCAGCCCGCCCCGAGCCCGTCGCCCCCGCCCCAGACCCGCTCGCCCCGAGGCCAGCCCGCCTCCCCCAGACGGTCCCCGCCGCTCCCCGGCCTTGCCTTTGCTGTTCATGGTGGCCGCGGGTCCGCTTCCACTCGGCGTCGCGGACGGTTATTTTTTCCGTCCTCTTCCTGTTCGGAGTCACTTCCGTGTCACGTGACGCCCGTCCGCGCTGCGTCAGTCGGCGCCCGAGCGCGCTGCCGCCGGAAGCCCCGCCCCCTCGCAAGGCCGCCAGTGGCTGCAGGGGAGGGCGCGCGCGGCCACGCCCTCCCCTGCGCGGCCACGCCCTCCCCTGCCGGCCACGCCCTCCGGGAAGCCGAGTCCATGGCCGTCCCCTTTCGGGCGGTGTCCTCGCCCTGGGGCACCTCCACTCCCGAGCGCCGAGCTGGCCCTGCCCTGCCCGCGGGGACACAGGCCCCTACATTCCGAGTTTCCCGGAGGACGAGGGCCAAGCCTCCAGCCTGAGCCTGTCCCGCGTCCCCGTGGACGGCGAGCACACGGCTGGACCCGGCCCAGGCGAGCTGTGCGCACACGTACGTCGGAGGAAAAGGGTTGCTCACGCATCCAGCACCCCGCATCCAGCACCCCGGCCTCGGCACCGCCTCAGGTGACCTGCCCTCCTTTCCCTGCAGACGTTCTGAGTGCTTTCTCACTGAGTTGCCCTGAAGAGTAAAGATGACGTCTTTTAGGACAGCGATGAAGCTTCCCGTTTCCTCATTCCTGAGTATCTGCTCAGCCACTGTTAGGCACGCTTACGGAGCCAGCGATAACGGGGCCGACCCAGCGCGGTCTGTATTTATGTTCTCCGTGGTGGTTGAAGGAGGCAGAAAGCTGCTGAGGAGAGAGACCTTGGAGAGGGACCCTGTAAATGTCCTGAGAAACCGCTGCCGGCAGTGGCGGCGCTCGCCTTTAACCCCGGGAGGCAGAGGCAGGCGCATCTCTGTGAGTTCAAGTCCAGCCTGGTCAACAAAACGAGTTCCAGGACAGCCAGGGCTACACAAAGAAACCCTGTCTCGAACCCCCACGACCACCCAACGCCCCAAAAGAATCCTTATTAATCAAACACTGATAAGACCCATACTCACTTCTGCACAGTAATCCCTCGCTTTTGTCTCCGGTGACTGTTACAGTCAGCATGGCATCCTGTAAATGCAGCTTCATCCATTCCGCACAGCAGCCCTGGGCAAGCTTTGCTTATTTTAGCATCCCTGATTCCCAAATAACATTGATCCATGGGAGCTGGAGAGAAGGCTCAGCGGCTAAGAGCACTTATTGCTCCTCCAGAGGCTCTTAACATGTTCGGATCCCTTATCTTCTGGACTCTGTCAGATGCACATGATTGTCATATATTCACACAGACACATACATAAATATACAAAAAAACTGATCTAAGGAGAGACAGGTTACAGACTCAGGTTTTATGTCCTGACTCCCAGACTCGGTCGGTATTTCCATTTTGTTTTCCGATCAACAGGCAGTGCCGCCCCTGACTGGGTTGCTCTAAAGGCTGTTTTGGAATTCTTTTAGGCATTTTTTAAAATTTCCCTTTAAGTGTATTATAAATTTGATTCAGATTAAATTAGTATCATAAAGCCAGTGATATTTACACTTCCTTGGTATATCTTTTCACACCCATACACATATAAAATAAATAGCAACAACAACAAGTAAAAATTCAAATGCTGCTACAGGGTGGTCCTTCCCATGACCAGGGGCTTATGAAGAAAGGGCTAATTTGATATCCGGGCCCTCCTAGGGCGAGCTGCCCTCTGGTTGGTAGATCCCTCCTTTGCTAGGTGTGAGCCTTGGAGATGAGGGAGTGCGGGCAAAGGAGCTGCAGATGACCGCTGTCTCCATCAGGTAGAGCTAGGGAGCATCTGGCTACTTTCTTGAACAGAAGGGAGCATCCATGTTCTTTCTCTTTTTGTTTTTGTTTTTGTTTTTTCAAGACAGGGTTTCTCTGTGTAGCCTTGGCTGTCCTGGAACTCATATGTAGACCAGGCTGGCGTTGAACTCCGAGATCCACCTGCCTTTCCCTCCCAAGTGCTGGGACTAAGGTGTGCACCACTATAGCACAACTTCCATGTTCTTACTTTTTTTTTTTTTTTTTTTTGTCTTGTTTTGTTTTGTTTTTTTCCGAGACAGGGTTTCTCTCTGTAGTTTTGGTGCCTGTCCTGAAACTCACTTTGTAGACCAGGCTGGCCTCAAACTCAGAGATCCACCTGCCTCAGCCTCCAGAGTGCTGGGATTAAAGGCATGCGCCGCCACCACCTGGCCCCATGTTTTTACTCTTTTTTTTTTTTTTTTTAAAAAGATTTATTTATTTATTATGTATACAGTGTTCTGTCTGCACATATCCCTGCAGGCCAGAAGAGGGCGCCAGATCACATTATAGATGGTTGTGAGCCACCATGTGGTTGCTGGGAACTGAACTCAGGACCTTTGGAAGAGCAAGCAGTGCTCTTAACCTCTGAGCCATCTCTCCAGCCCATGTTTTTACTCTTAAACCGAGGTGTTTGCTCACTTATCAAACACTTTTTGTTGTGGGAATATCGGCTCCCTTGGGGGAAGGGGTGAGAAGGCATGGCGGTGTCAACGACACAGACACTGGGAGTCAGTTGAAGGCAAACAGCAAACTCATTTATTCGATAACAGGGAGGCCTTATATACCCTCCTCCCAGCACCCAAGCTGTGTCCCAATCTGGTGGCATTTTGTGGTCGTCCCTCATTGGCTGGGCACAATCAGGAACTCTGACAGCGCCTGTAGCTAGGCCCTCAGGCAGACTCCAGGTTGGCTCATAAGGAAGTACGTTATGTGCATGCCTTGGCAACTGGTTTGAACCAATTTCCTTGACCCTATGGGCCTGCCCTACTGCACTTTTTCATTTCTTTTTTTTTCCAAGAAAGGTTTCTCTGTGTATACCTGCTGTCCTGGAACTCACTCAGTAGACCAGGCTGGCCTCGAACTCACTACTGCGCACGGCCGTGCGCAGCCAGGCCGTGCGCAGCCAGGCCGTGCGCAGCCAGGCCGTGCGCCGTGCAGAACCCAGGTCAGAGCCCATGTGAAGACAATGTGTTCTGTCCTAAGGGCCTTGACACCCCTTCTGGCCCTGAGAGCACCAGGTGTGCACATGGTGTACACACAAACATGCAGATAAAACATACACATATAAAAGTGAAATAATCTTTAAAAAATAAATAATGAAAAGAGAGCAATGAAATTGGAAGGGAATCATGGGGGTGGATAAGGGAGGAATTATCAGGGAAAGAATTAGGGAGTGGAGTTTATCAAAGCACATTATATGTCTGTGTGTGTGTGTGTGTGTGTGTGTGTGTGTGTGTGTGTGTGTGTATAAAATCCTCAATGTTGTTGCAGGTTGTTTTTGCTCTTTAGGGGGGCCCTGACAACCAGCTCCCAGATAAATCCCACAGAGACTTACTATTACTTATGAATACCCAGCCTTCGCTTTTCTTAACTTTAAATTATCTTGTCTATCTTTTGCCTCTGGGCTTTTTCCTTTTCTTATTTCTATATATCTTACTTTCATTCTTACTCCATGCCTGGTTGGTTGGGGGGCTGGGGGGCTGGCCCCTAGCATCCTCCTCTCCTTGTTCTCTTGCTCTTTCTTCTTTTTCTCCCAGAGTTCTCCTTATATATATTCTCTCTGCCTGCCAGCCCTGTCTATCCTTTCTCCTGCCTCCCTATTGGCCCTTCACCTCTTTATTAAACCATCAGGTGTTTTAGACAGGCAAAATAATACACTTTCGCAGAGTTAACCAAATGCAACATAAAGGAATGCAACACTCTTTGCATCATTAAATGTTCTACAGCACAAACAAATGTAGCACATCTTAAAATAATATTCTACAACACCTCAAGCAATTTAAAAATACCAATGATTGGATATAGTGGGCACATCTTTAAGCACAGCACTCGAAAGGCAGACTCTGTGGATGAAAAACAAAAATCAGTGTGTCCTCCCTCCCTCTCTCCATCCCTCCTTCCCTCTATGATCTCTATTTATCTATCTATCTATCTATCTATCTACCTATCTACCTATCTATCTATCTGTCTATCTATCTGTCTGTATATCTTTCTGGTGTTATCTGACTTGTTTTCATGTCTATGATCTACTTACTTGCTCCAGACACTCCAGGACAGGAGGTATGTTGTCTGGGCTCTTCCAGGTATGGCACTTGCTGGGTATTTTGTAAAACCAATGAAGGAATGAAGGCAGAGGCAGGAGGATGTCTGTGAGTTTGAGGTCAGCCTAGTCTACAAAGAGAGTTCTGGGCCAAACAGGGCTACGTAGTGTGATCTTGGTGGGGGGCAGGGGCAGTAATAATATTGAAATGAAGGGAGGGAGATGCCAAAGATGATTGCTAATGAACTCTTCTAATGTACCTTGGAGTAGACAGATCCTGAAAGGAAAATCATGGCATAATTCAGTGCAATTGTGCTGCTCTAGAGATGAGTAAACTATGATGTGAGGGTGCTGGAAATGACCGTTTGTCCTCAAAAGCTTGAGTGCTGGAAGTTTGGTCCCTAGTGTCAGCCAAGGTGTCGGGACTGTTAGGAGGCAGGGCAAGGGTGAGTCGTTATAAAGTGAGGCCACTGACATGCTTGTCCCCTTCTGAAAGTAGCTGGTCCCCTTTCTGGTTGTGAGGCAGCCAGTGGACCCCGAACCAGAGCATGACCACCATGTGTTTGTACCCTCACAACCAGAACCAAACCAACTCCGCTATAAATTATCCAGACTGCACAGGAAGGGACTCCTCCTGCTGGCCCTCCTAGTCTCAATTAGTCTGATTTGAGCTCTCTCTCTCTCTCTCTCTCTCTCTCTCTCTCTCTCTCTCTCAGTGTACTTTTATTGAACATCTACAACATGTTGTGTTCATCCTAGTGTGGCGGAGAATAAAACAGTCTCCTATTTCTCAGACCAAAGAAGAAGGCCGGAGCTCTGGGAAGCTTCCAGCGGGCTCTTTGGGGGAGCCTTCTCAACACTCTGGCTGGCCTTTGTGTAATGAAGGGAACAGCTATTACAAGATATATGGTGGGAAATGGGCCTTCAATTCCAGTCTCAGCAGACATTTTAGAAATGGCACTGGCTCCGCAATGCACCATAAAGTTAAAGTGCCAACTGCACTGCCACTGGGCAGCCGGGCGGGGCCTGCCTGGAGCAGGGCCGCTTCTTTATTGCTTTTAGTCAGTATTTTCTGTCTGAAATCTCAGCTCCCTTGTATTAGAATATTTAAGACTTATTTAAAAATGCAAGTTAAATTGAATGATCTTGATTCTTTGAAGGGTGGTGTGTGTGTGTGTGTGTGTGTGTGTGTGTGTGTGTGTGTAGTGTGTAGTGTGTGTGTGTGTCTGTAGTGTGGGTGTTCTGTGGGGGGAGATGTCGTCTGTGGGGGGTATATGTGTGTGGAGTGGGGGTGTGTGTGTGGGTGCATGTGTGTGGTGTGTGGTGTGTGTGTTCCAGAGTTACCTACAGCACTCAGAAGAACAGAACTTGCTGCTCACTCTGCTTCTCAACCTGCCCAGGAGCCTGGACAGAGTGGAGACTTTTGGAACACTCCTGCCCTAGACAATTTCACACTCCTACAAGGTCACTAGTACCTCTTTCCTGTCACAGAAATCCCTAAGAATAAATAAAAGTTGTTGTTTTTTTTTTTGATTTTTCGAGACAGGGTTTCTCTGTGTAGCTTTGTGCCTTTCCTGGAACTCACTTGGTAGCCCAGGCTGGCCTCGAACTCATAGAGATCTGCCTGGCTCTGCCTCCCGAGTGCTGGGATTAAAGGCGTGCGCCACCACCGCCCGGCCAAATAAAAGTTTTTTTAAAAAAAGTTTTTAAGAACAAGGCCTGGCCAGGCGTAGTGGTGCATGCTTTTAATCCCAGCAGAGGCAGAGGCAGGTGCAGGCAGATCTCTTTGAGTCGGAGGCCAGCCTCCTCTACAGAGAGAGTTCCAGGACAGCCAGGGTTGTTACACAGAGAAAAAAGAACAAGGCCTGGAGGGATGACCAGTAGGTAAGAGCACTTGTTGCCAGTTTCTGGGGACCAGCACCCTGTTCTGGTCTCTACCAGAGCTAGGCACACATGTAGTGCACGTACACACATACCAGCAGAGGCCAGGAGAGGGCACTGCTTCTCCTGGGACTAGAGTTACAGGTGGTTGTGAGCTGCCATGTTGGTGCTGGAAATTGAACTCAGGTCCTCTGGAAGAGCAACAACTGCTCTTAACCACTGAGCCATCTCCAGCCCAGTAAAATAAATCTGGAGGAGTAGCCACTGACCTGGAGGAGGAACAAAAAGAAAACACACATAATAAATAAAATCAGCCAGGCTGCACACCTTTAATCCCAGCTCTCAGGAGGCAGAGGCAGGTGGATCTTTGAGTTTGAGGCCAGCCTGGTCTACAGAGTGAGATCCAGGACAGCCAGGACCATACAAAGAAACCCTGTCAAACAAACAAACAAACAAAAAACCAATAAATGAATAATTAAGTAAAATCCAGTTCTTGGAAAACATAATATCATGAAATGCTTCTTCTATGGAGATAGGAGCTTTTTTTCTTCTTTCTTTCTTTCTTTCTTTCTTTCTTTCTTTCTTTCTTTCTTTCTTTCTTTCTTTCTTTCTTTTTTTAATCATTCTGAGGACTTAGGAAGACAGGATTCGAAGCACATGAGGTAAAGAAGGAAGTGGGCCCAGTCCGTGATCCGGTCCTCCTGCTTCTCAGTAACTCCATTTTCTCTTCATCCCAGTCTTCTCATACTGAACATTATATTTACTCCGGGGACTTCTGTGAGGATTGGACAAAAGGGACAAAAAGATTGATGCACTTTGTTATGTTTGTTAATGTCTTCACGTACAGTCATCTCACTGGCTTTTTTTTTAACTGTTTCCCTGTGTAACCCAGGCTAGCCCCCTGAGTCCTGAGATTACAAACACGTGACCCTGACAGGCTGGTGGCACAAAAGCAGGTGGATCTCTGTGAATTTGAGGCCAACCTGCTCTACACAGTGAGTTCCAGGATAGCCAGAGCTATGCAGTGAGACCCTGTCTCAAAAAAAGAAAGGAAAGGAAAACAAGAGAGAATTGGCTCCATGCTCTGTGTTTGTTTTCTTCTGACAGTACTGAGGGTTGAATTTGGAGCGTCCTGGATGCTATGCAAGTGTTCTACCACTGCCACTCCCCAGCTCAGCAAACCACACACACACACACACACACACACTTTTTTTTTTTTTTGAAACAGTCTTGAATTTTGGTCTTCCTGTCTCAAACCGTGTACCAGCTGGGATTACATGGGATTACAGACCTACACCACCAGACCCAGGTCAGGACTGGCTTCAGCAAATTCTTCTTTTTTCTTTGTAGTTTGTTTGCTTGTTGCTTTAATTTTTGTTTTATTTGTGTGCATATGTGTGTGTCTTCATGTGTACCACATGCATGCAGTACCCATGGAGGCCAGAAGAGGGCATCAGATCTCTTGGAACTGAATTTACAGGCAATTGTAAGATGCCTGATGTGAGTGCTGGGGATTGAATCCATGTCCTCTGAAAGAGCAGCAAGTGCTATTAACCACTGAATGATCTCTCTAGCTCCCTTTTTAAATTTTTGTCTAAAATTGGGAGTGTGTGTCCATGTGGCCAGAGTGTTGGATCCCCCTGGAGCTGAAGTTACAGGTGGTTGTGAGCATCCCACATGTATACTGGGAATCAACTCAGGTCCTCTACAAGAGCAATGCACGATCTTAATAGCTAAGACATCTCTCCTAAATCCCTTGCTTTTCTTTTTTTTCTCTTTCTCTCTCTTTTTAGTTTTTCAAGACAAGGTTTCTCTATGTAACAGCCCTAGCTGTCCTGGAACTCACTTTGTAGATCAGACTGACCTGGAACTCAGAGATCCACCTGCCTCTGACTCCTGAGTACTGGGATTAAAGGTATGCACCACCATGCCTGGCTTGTTTTTCCTTTAACAAATACTATTTGTCTATTTGTTTTGAGACAAAGTCTCATTATGTAGCCTCGGCTGGCCTGGAACTTGCTTTGGAGACTAGGCTGGCCTTGAATTCATAGAGATCTGCCTGCCTTGGCCTGCAACTGGTTTTTGTTTGTTTGGTTGTTTGGTTGTTTGGTTGGTTAGTTTTTTGTTTTGTTTTGTTTTGTTTTGTTTGAAACAGAGCCTCACTATGTAGCCCTGGCTAGCTTGTGTAGACCAGGCTTGTCCTGCTCACTAACAGATACTTCTTTCAGCAGCAGAATGTAAATAGTGTCAGTTATCAGTAGCAGCTCTACAAAGTTTTGTTGAAATAGTTCTTTTGTTGCATGAAAAGGTATCCCAAGTTAGCAAGATGGTGCGCACCTGTGATTTCCCGAATCATGAGGTTGAGGCAGGATGACTGTCACAAGTTTGAGGCCAGCCTGCTCTACATAGAATGTTCCAGGACAACCTGAATTATGTAATAAGACCCTGTTTCCCTCCTTGCCCCACCAAAAAAGGGAGCAAGCACTCTGGCTGTTCCCGGAGCATCACTCCTGTGAGAACAGGAGGCAGCAAGGGATGCTGCTGGACTCTGCCAACTAACTTCCTGCTCCACTCCTTCCCTCCTTTGTACATCTGCGGGTCAGGCATAATATTTTTCCCTCTAATATTATTTTTTAGTGGAAATGTAGAGACTCATCAGAGAAGAGACAGGAAGGACAAAAAAACCCCACATTTCTTCCACATTTCAACCAACAACCTCATTTTCTTCCAACAGTTGAAGGGAACTTCTTATGAATAATGGATGATTGCCTGATGAATATGCACACAGCCCATTATGCCTGTGAGGTCTGGTAAATAATTTATGAGCTAAAATGTTCCTCACCTTGTTACTGTACAAAAACTTAAAAAAAAAAACCCACAGCATATTTACCCTTTGAACCATAGGGAGATCTGTCAGAGACGGTGACAGCCTTGCAGCTTTACATCTTACATGCTAAAATTAAATAGAAGACGCTGTGTATGCATTTCAGGAGGGTATAAAAAACGGAGCATGCTCTGGCTGTACCCCTTGCCTCATGCATGGTTTCTGAAATTCTGGCTCTTCATCTTAAGGCAGCCTCACATTCTCAAGAGCATGGATTCCTCCATGGGCCATTCCCCTCACAGGGCTTCAGTCTGACCCGTGAGATTGACTCTTCTCTCTGGTTTTATGAAAACTGGCCCAGACTGCCTTGGCAATGCTCTGCTGTGCTGCTCTTCACGGTTGAGAGGTCTTCCCCTGGTGACCTGACCCACTGCTGTGTCCACCTTCAGCTCACACCCCCTCAGCTGCCCTAGTGGGTACCCTTAACCCGGGGGTGAGAAAGGGGAGGGCGAAGTTGCCCATGCCCGCAAGGGAAGCGTTTAGAGTGCATTTATGGGTCCTGGTAGAACTTGGTTGTTCTATGACGTATTTAACGCGACTTGAAACCGGGTTAATTCACAAGTCACAGAAGGTGGGAACCTGAGGTTTGTCTGCTAAGAGTCCAGGGGCTTTCTAGGCACCATATCAAAGAAGGCTCTCGGTGTCCACTGCATCTTTCACAGGTCCAGCGCCTGTAGGAGATGAGGAGGAGGGGAAAGTCCTTGTTATCTATCTTTTAGGCAAACCATATACATGTTCAAGAAACAGAGGTGCTGGCAAAAGGCTCAGTGGGTAAAGGTGCTTGATGCTAGGTTCTCTGCTGGAGAGTGATTCCCCAGAATCCACCCACATGGTTGAAGGAGCCAGCCAACCCCTATAAGTTGCCCTTTGCCCTCCAAGAGCATCCTGACACCTCTCTCTCTCTGTGTCTCTGTCTCTGTCTCTGTCTCTCCTCTCTCTCTCTGAGTAAATGCAATAAACAAAAGAAACAATAAGTGATCTACAAACTACAAATTATATACAAAGTTACTGGGACAGTGATGTAATTAAAGCAAAAATCCTTTTACAACAATGTGGCATTTGGACTTATAAAGGATTCTTGAAGGAAATAAATCTTCAAAAGAGTTTGCCAGACCCTGCCCCCCCCCAAAAAAAAGGTTCAATTAATTAGAAAGAATCCAAGATGTGGGACCCCTGCCTCACGTGGGCCCCATCTATCTTTCAAACCTCCTTTTGGGCAATCCTTCCATCACTTCCTGTGCTCTAGCTTGCTACACGCAGATGGTTACTTCTCTAGCCCCATCCAGATGCTGAGATCCAAACCCACACATGATGGTACTTGGATACAACACCTTTGGAAGGTGAGTAGATCATCAGTGCACCCCAGAATGTTTCCTAATCCTCTGCCACCATGTGAGGTTACTGCCTGTGAAGTGGGATCCTGGGTCCTGGGTCCACCATGATCTTCAACGTCCCCACCTCTTGAAATTTAATGCTGAGACCATATTTGTAATTAATTCCGTTTCTGAAAGAAGATTTATTTTTATTTACGTATTTGTATGTGTTTCAAGCATGTGCTAGCACCCACTAGGAAAAGGTGTCAGGTCCCCTTGGGCTGGAGTTCCAGGTGGTTGTGACCCACCCTCTGTGGGTGCTGGGATCTGAACTCCGGAAGAGCATCAGGCACTCTTAACCACTAAGCCATCTTACAGGCCTCCTCCCACCCCCACCCTCTTTTATTTAAATCTTCTCACTGGCCCAGGCTGGCCTGGGAACTCACAGGTAACCAGGCTGGCCTCAAACTCCTGAGTGCTGGCATTATAGGCACATACTACCACCACAGCTTGATTTGTAGCTGGAGACTGACCCCAGAACTTTGTTCATATAGGAAAGCATTGTACCAACAGAGCTACATCCCCAGCCTTTCTTTTTCTGAGGTGTGTGTGTGTGCGTGCGTGTGCGCGCGCGCGTGTGTGTGTGTGTGTGTGTGTGTGTGTGGTGTTCTTGGGTGTGTGCATGCAGTGTGTGTGTGTGTGACTTGGTTGTCCAGGCTGGTTCCTAATTCACAGGCTCACTCCATTTTCAGCTTCTCCAGTAGCTGGTCCTCCAGGTGGGATGGTGCCCGGTTCTACCTCTTATAACTAAGCTTCATTACTCGCGGGGACTGCCACTGGAAGAGCTGGGATGAAACCCCGAGCTTTCTGGTTCCTGCCCATTTAGTAGCCCTCAGCAGAGCCTCCTCATTGGCCCCAGGAAAACAGCCAAGGCCCACTCTGCCGCAAACTTTAGTGAGCAGAGCGGCTGGTTGCCAGGAAGATCCAGGCAACCTGGAGTGTGGCCGCTGGTCAAACCACCCGGTACCGCTCCCCTCTCCTCTGCTAGGCTATGCTTCCTTCCACTGGGGTTTAAGGGACTGTCTGGCGAGGGCTCTCTACTCTCCACTCCCTTTCTCCTAATGCGGCTCCTGCATCATCTACCTCCAGGACCACGGAAGCGTGGCTGAGGGTGAGGGGAATCCACCTCTGGATTCATAAACCTCCTCCTCTCCTCCTCTCTCATTCTCTCTCTTCCCTTTGCTCTTTCTTCTCCTAGTTGTCCATTACCTCCCCAACCTTCCTTCCCCTGTCCCCCAGTCAGCCTCTAAAACCTTCCCTTCCCTTCCAACCCTCCCCACCACAACGATCACCGACACAGTGACTTGTTTTTCCCCGTCACACCAAACTTTGTCTGTCTTTTCACACCTTCTTGTTCTCGACTAGCCGGCTGGCTGTGGGCAGGACCCCGCCCCTCCACGAAGGTGGGAAGGTGAGCAGCGGCGCGCAGCGCTCGGGACCCCGGTCCCCTCCGGGATGTGCCACGAGGGCACCGCTGCTCCCCAGGCCCTGCGCCGCGGAGCCTGAGCGTCGTCCGCGTTCCCGTCCCTCCCCCAGGCTGGAGACAGACGTGAACTTGAGGTTCGCCGTCGAGAAGGGCAGTCGACGACCGGGAGAGTCTCAGTCGTCACCGCCCCAATCCTCGGCTGAAGGGAAGGTGACACGGGGTCACCGTTGGACACACTCCAGTCCTACTCTCAGACAGGGCTGAGTCAAGCGGCCCCACAGGCCCTGGGTCCCGGTCCCGGCGGGGCCTGGGGGTCCTCTAGGGTTCCTCCCCACCCCCACGCGCGGCGCGCGGCTCCCCAGACCCCCCCTCCCTCTCCTGACCGCCGCCCCCGGCGGCTGGCGCGGGAGGTGCAGCATGCGGCAAAGCGGTTTGCATAAATTATGCTCATGACGCAGCAGCTAAAAAAATCCAAGTAGCAGAAGGAGGGAAAGGGGGGGAGGAGGGAGGAGGGAGGAGGGGGCGAGGAGGGGACTGCACCTGGCCGCCCCCGCCCCCGGCGTCCCGGCCCGCGCGTGGCCCGCAACCCACCGCCGCTCCGCTCTGCCAGCCCCGGCGGGGGGCCCGGGGGGCGGCGGGTCCCGAGTGGCTCCGGGCCGAGCGAGCCGGGCCGAGGCGCTCCGGCTTCTTTGTCTGCGGGCGGCCGCCTGGGCCGCGGCCCCCTGGCCCGGGCTGGGAGATGAGTGTCTAGTCGGTGGCCGCTGGGCAGCCGGGGAGCGGGAGGCTGGGCTTCGGGCTCCGGTGAGTAGCGGGGTCCGGGGCGGGGAGGGCTTTGCACGGAGGGGGAGGGGGCCGGGCAGGGGAGGTTTCGGATTTGGTTAATATGCAATGCCCGTAATTAGCATAATTTATATATTTATGATAAAGAGAGGAAAAAGGCGCGGGGCCGGGGCGGCGGGCTGCGGCCCGGGAGGCGGGCGCTGTGGGAGCGGACGGCCGCGCGCTGCCCACCTGGGGCCGCAGACCCCGGGCCGCGCCCTGGTCCCCCGTCCCCCGCGGACACCCGTGGAGGGGCGGCCGCCAGGTGGACGCCCTGCCCTAGAGCCCGGGTGGGGTTGGGGAAGAGGCGCGCAGAGCCCCGGAGACCCGGACGCTTGGGTTCCCCGGCGACCTGTCAACACTCCTCCGGGAAAGGGTTGGTGGGACTCCGGGGTAGACACCTCGCTGTTGCTGCTGGAAGGATAGGGGAGTGGTAGGAGGGTCACCGTCGACCAGAGCGTGAGCACTTCATAAATATTTAATGACAGTATTAGTATTAATAATGTCATAAAACGGGCCCCATGTGTCCTCCCGGGACATTTACACCTGGCAAGGCCGAGGGATCTCCAGAGTGGCTTCTAACCCACTTTAGCGCTGAGATCGCCCCCTCGGCTGGGATGGGAAGCCTAAAACCTTTACAGAATAGTCTCTGAGGCCGGGCAGGAGGAAATAAAAGCTTGTCAAAAAGCCTCGCTAGGCCAAACACAGGAAGCTCCTAGCCGAGATGGAGAAGCTGTAGCCTTTTTGCTCTTTCTAATTCCGTGTTCGTAAAGTAGATGATGGTTGATCCTCAGTTCCAAGTGTGTGTGTGTGTGTGTGTGTGTGTGTGTGTGTGTGTACCTCATCCTGTCACTTTGATGATCTCCGACAGTCAACACTGACTGGCAAAAGGCGCTCTCTGGGTATAGTGGCATGTGTTCCGTTTTGATTGAAGTTGGTGCTCAGGGTGATGTTTCTGTGACCCGGGACCTCTTTACATATGTGCATTAGAACTACATTCATTCCTTCATTGATTCTATAAAATAATCAGCAAGCGCCACACTAAGACAAAGCCCCACCTGTCCTGGAGTGAGCAAAGGGATCATAAACACAAAAACAATCAAATAATAATGGGGAGCTGGGCGGGGGAGAGAGAGAGAACGCTGATTTTCTCTTTTCTTCCTTGAGGCACTACCTGGCAACCAAGAAAAGTGAGGCTGTGGTGCACAGCTGTAACCTCAGCAGCAGGAGAATCAAAGATTCACGTAGTGAGACTGTCTCAAAAACTAAACAGGCAAACAAAAGCCCCAAACCAAACACCAACCTCAATAAATACAAATCAGAAAGGGGGTGCTGGCTAGATGGCTCAGCAGGTGAAGACCTTCGCTGCCAAGGCTGCCACTGAGTGTTCGACCCCTGAACCTCACATGGTAGCAGCAGAGAAGCTGTGGCACTCAGGCACTGGCGTACATAGATGTACAGACACAAACTAAGAAATAAATGTCAAAAAGAAGATGAAACAGTAGCAACAGCAAAGGCAACAAAGAAGCCTGGTGGTGGCGCACACCTTTAGTCCCATCAGTCCCAGCACTCAGGAGGCAGAGGCAGGCAGATCTGAGTTTGAGGCCAGCCTGGTCTGTGACGAGAGTTTCAGGACAGTCAGGGCTACATAGAGAGACCCTGTCTTAAAAAACAAAAACAAAAACAAAAACAAAAAAAAAAACAAGCAAACAATTCAAGGAAAGAAAGTCTGGAGATACAGTAGAGAGTATTGCATCTGTACAAATCACATACACACACTCAAAAGCACACACACACACACATAGACACACATGTGTGCACACACACCCTAGTAAGGAGTACATATCACAAAGTAGAAGAAATTGGTGCTACGTGTAGCACTTAATGGTGCAGCGCTTGCCTAGCATGTACAAGGGTAAATTCAAACCCAGGACTGAAAATTTAAGAAATAAGAAAGAAAAGAAACTTGTTCCCTAACGGTTATCTGCTTCAAGGAAAAAAAAAAACAACAACAACAACAACAAAAAACCCTGGATGTGTTGGCACACACCTTTAATCCCAGCACTGGAGAGGCAGAGGCAAGCTGACTTCTGTGAGTTCAAGGCCAGCCTGGTCTACATAGTGAGTTCCAGGACAGCTAGGGCTATGCAGAGAGACACTGTCTCCAAAGATAGAGAGAGAGCAAGAGAGAGAGAGAGAGGAAAAGAAAATAAAAAATCATATTTCCCCTCCAAGACTTAATTACTATGCCATTATAACACTAATACTTGGGCTGTAACTCAGTGGTAGAGCACATGCTTAGCATGCACGGGGCCCTGGGTCCAACTTCCTGTCCCATAAGTAAACAAGTAAATAAAATCATAATAGTAGTCATTTACATTTCATAATACTTTATGATTTGAAACATTTTGTATGCATGCTTTATTTCAGTTAAAATAATAGCAATAATAGAACTGGGGTTGTAACTCAGTTGGGATAGTTGCCTAGCGTACATGGAACCCTGGGTTCCAGTCCTAAGGCCCCATTAGCTAAGTGCACCTGTGACCCCAGCACTTGGGACTGGGAGGCAGGAGAACAGGAAGTTCAAGGCCATCTTCAGCTACATAGGGGATTCCAGGCCAGCCTGGAATACATGCAACCTTGTCTCAACAACAAACTAAACAATAGTAGTAACACTCATAGAGTGTCTGCATGGAGGCCCTGGTGTATATGCCTTACATAAATGTTACCAATTTAAAGTTGGACATAATAGCAGGAGAGTGTAGTGGTTACATGATTACCATGGGGGCTGGAGAGATGCCCCAGTAGTTGAGAGCACTTGCTGCTCTAACTGAGGACCCACTTTCCATTCCCAGCAGCCATATGGCAGCTCCCTACTGCCAATAAATCCAAAGTAGGAAAATCTGTAGAGAGAGCAGGTAAGTGTTTCCACGGGCTGGGAGGGGCAGGGCCAGCGGCGTTTCTACCATGGATGTAAAATGTCCTTTTAGGTCATTCAGAATGTTCTTGAACTAGAAGTGCCGATGGTTGCGCTGGAGAGATGGCGTAGTGGTTAAGAGCACTGACTGCTCTTCCAAAGGACGGGGGTTCAATTCCCAGCAACCATATGGCAGCTCACAACTGTCTGTAACTCCAGTTCCAGGGGACCAGGGGACCTACACACAGACAAAACACCAATACACATAAAATAAAAAATAAATAAATTATTAGAAGTGCCGATGGTTGCACAGCATCGTGAATGTTCAAAATTCCACTGAAACGTACACTTCAAAATCATTACAGTGGTGGCCACGCCTTTAATCCCAGCCCTCAGCAGTCAGAGACAAGTGGTTCTCTGAAGTTTTAGGCTAGCCTGGTCTACATAGTGAGTTCCAGTCCAGCTAAGGCTACCTAGTGAGAATCTCTCTCAAAATATAAATAAAATTATTGAAGTGGGTATTGGGGATGCAGCTCAGTGATGAGCACTGGCTAGTACACACCAAGCCTTGAGTTCAGTCCCCGGCAGCACAGAAAGGGAGGTGAATGTTAGAGTAAAATTATTAAACTGATCGGTTCTCTGCCATGTGAATTTATATTTGTTGGCGCTGCTGCAACAAAATATCATCAACCAGGTAGCTGCTGAACAATAGAAGTTCACTGCTTGTAGTGCTGGAGGCCGGGAAGGCTGAGGTCAAGTTCTCTAGTGCACCTGTTTCCTCAGAGACAAGGGGTGTCTCTCTGGGAAGACTGCCTTCCTGGTCTCCTCATCTCCTGGACATTCCCACCTCTTCCGTCTGTCACCTCGGGGCTTAAGATTCCAGCAGATGAACTGAGAGGGGATGCAAACATTCAGACCATAGCAGAACTTTACCTCAGTGTGTAAAAGGCTTGTGGGGCTTCGGCTATAGCTCAGTGGTAGGACACTTAAGTAGCAGACTCTCGGCCCTGGATTCAGTCCCCAGGACGACAAAAGAAAACAAAAATCTTACAGGAGAAAAAAGTAAAGAAAGGAAAATAAAAGTAAGGTAAGGGTAGGGAACAGTGCTCTGGGTTTCCTTAAGTGTGACGTGGTGACAATAACAGCCCCCGATCCCCAGAGTCAAGATGAGTAACATGTCAGTTAGTGTCACATAAAACACTCATCCTACAGCAGGTACCCAAACTAAATGTCAATTACCTTTTCTCCTACACAAATGTCTAACCTGTTTGCCTACTTAAAAAAAAAAAATGGCTCCAGCCAGACAGCCTGTCCTCACATGGGGTTCACCCACGCTTGCTTCCTGCACCTGGCGGGCCATGCCACTGGTGGAAATATATTGCCTCCTGTGTACAGGGCAACATGGTCCTTGGGCCATCTCTGCGGATTCTGTGGAATTGGCCACTGAGTCAGAGGCTCCAAGGCCTGTTGGAAGAGGTCTAGGAAGTGGCATTTTTAAGACTATCTCTGGAGTGAGAGCATCGGGTTAAATTCTCTCTACTGTCTCCTCAGGAAGCCTGCCCAGGGAAACACTGATGTCCAGACCCCTCTCAACCTTTGCCTAAGGTTCTGAGTGTCTCTTAGCTCCACCTTGGGCTCTTCTGGGTGTGCCGTCACCCCTTGGTCTAGGGGACCCCAGAGACAGGGGCCCACCCTCTCTGTCCTTTGCCTTCCTAAACACTGATCTTCTGGGTCTCCCTGGGTGTGGGTTGTCCTGGGATGCTAGAGAGAGAGAGAGTCTTCAGAAGTCTTAGTGTTTTCCTTTGTTTCCTTCTCTGTGTTCTTGGGAGAGCTCGGCCTCTCTTTCCCTGCCATTCTATTTCTGACTTTTCTAGATAGTCCGGAAATTCCGACGCTGCGTCACACCAGCCTTTGCTTTCCTGCTCCTGTCTTACCCAGAATGCACTAGGTGTGGGCTGGCACCCACCCGACGCCACAGTGACCATGGATCCTGGAGCTGGCTCTGACTCATCTCTGACTGTGAATGAGCAGGTATCTTCAGGAGTGAGAAGTGGGGGTGGCGAGGGTCATGGACTGAGGTCAAGGGAGAAAGACGTATAGGTGCCTCTCATCGTCTGTCTCTCGTTGAAATTTATGATCACTCCACCTGCCCAAAGGTAGTGTCAGCTAGGGTTTCCCAGGGGCTGAGTTTGGGACTTTAAGTTGGAACTTCAAAATTAAAATTAAACTGCACGGAGGGCCGGAGAGATGGCTCTTGCAGAGTAAGTGGGCCTGATTCCCAGCACCCACATGACTGCTCACAACCATCTGTAACTCTAGTTCCAGAGGATCCAATGGCCTCTTCTGGCCTCTGAGGGTACTACATGCATGTGGTGTGTATACATGCATACATGCAAGCAAAACACCCATACACATAAAATAAAAAGTAAGATCTCAAAAAACTGTTGAAGTGTACAAATACCTATACATGTTTGAAAAGGTGATGCTTTTTTATGCTTCTATATATTTTCTGTCATTTCTGAAATGACTACTTACGCGTTTCAGCATCCCTTGAAATGTAATCGTAGTGAAACCCCTCAGAGGTCAAAATTGAGTCTGCCAAAGGAACCTGCTTTGGTATATCTTCATTTATCTTGACGGGTCCCCCAGTGCCTGTTCTGGCACAGTCTATGGCCACAGCCAGTTTTCAGGGTACAGCGTTGTTCCAGGCACTGTTGATGGCTGACACAAAGCTTTTTCATGTATGGGGTTCAATTGGTATTCTTCCTCCACCCCTGGAGCTGAGGATCGAACCCAGGGCCTTGCGCTTGCTAGGCAAGCACTCCACAACTGAGCTAAGTCCCCAACCCCCAGTTGGGATTCTTTTCCTTTTTTTTTTTTTTTTTTTTTTGGTTTTTCGAGACAGTGTTTCTCTGTGTTGTTTTGGTGCCTGTCCAGGATCTTACTCTATAGACCAGGCTCCCTCGAACTCACAGAGATCCACCTGGGTCTGCCTCCTGAGAGCTGGGAATAAAGGCTTGTGCCACTACTGCCTGGCCCCAGTTGGGATTCTTTTTTTTTTTTTTTTTCGGTTTTTCGAGACAGGGTTTCTCTGTGTAGCTTTGCGCCTTTCCTGGGACTCACTTGGTAGCCCAGGCTGGCCTCGAACTCACAGAGATCCGCCTGGCTCTGCCTCCCGAGTGCTGGGATTAAAGGCGTGCGCCACCACCGCCCGGCTCAGTTGGGATTCTTAAGGGCCAGGATGGCACATTTCAGTGGTGGTATAAAGAACTTTGTGCAGGATGTTTGAGCAGGGGTTCATGGGAGGTGCCCTCTCTGTTTGAGAACACCTACGGAAATGAGACCATGGGAACCTTGAACAGGTCAGGGTGAGGCAGGAAGAACTGCATTTTGGGGGTTCTTGACCCTTCTTTGGGGAAATTAGCTTGCAGGGAACATCTGGTATCCTGAGTTTAGAAGTTACTCAAGGGTTGGAGAGATGCTTCCGTGGGTAAAGCATTTGCAGCATAAGACAGACCGAGTTAGAGCCCCAGGACCCACATAAGAAAGCTGGAGGTGGTGGTGTGTATCTCAAACTTCCTCCCGTGAGACAAGAGAACCTCCTGGAAGCTGAAGTAAGTACCCAGCCTGGCAGGAGGAGGAGACCCCACCTCAGAAAGGTGAAAGGAGAGAATTCCTGAAAGGTGCATGAGTACTGTGGCATGTGTGTACACACACACACACACACACACACACACACACACACACACACACACAACATTAATGAAGAAAATAATCCCAAGTTGCTGAATACTGCGGAGCACTCACTTCCCACACGCCCCACCCCGGGAACCTTCAGGTGGTCTCTAGGGTAAGTTAGGACAGGTTTCTTCTGGTCTCCATCCTCTGTTATGGAGAGTACTCATATCTCAGTATCCAAGAGGATGCTCTTGCAAGCTCGAGGAACGAACCATTTTCCACTTCCTGAGCTAAGTCCGAGATGGGGAGCAAACAGAAATATCTCCTGACAGTTTGGCCCTGTGAGACTTTTCTTCCTGCGTCCAGGATCTGCTTGTTTCTAGCAGCTCCTTGTTGGGAATCAGGGACAGTAGCCTGGGCCAAATTCTGGCTTTCTCAGAGTGCCCTGTTCTCTGGATAAGAGCTGCGTCCTGAATCCCCCATCCCCCTCCTGGTCATACCCAGAGCTCTGGTCCCTTTCCCTAGCACTGACTCTCATCCTTTACTTACAGGTCATTGTGATGTCAGGCCATGAGACCATCCGAGTGTTGGAAGTCGGAGTGGATGCTCAGCTCCCGGCTGAGGAGGAGAGCAAAAGACTGGAGAGTGTGGCCGCTGATGGCCCCCAGAGTGGAGGCTCTACTGAAGCCAGTGAACCTGGTGGTGAAGCTGGGCCGCACGACCCAGACCGTTCTGCAGAAGCAGCTGGTATGAGGCTATTGCTCTAATCCACTACTGCTCTCATGAGTCCCTTGTAGGCCCAGGGGGCATTAGGGTCTTGTCTTCCGGCCCACTTGGCAGCCTCTGGCGACAGTCCATACTTCTGGCCACTCTCCAGGAATACCCTGCCCTCCTTGTATCTGGAATTGGGTTCCTTGCAGTCTTACCCATGCCTGGACTGAGATGGCCCAGGTGAAGATTGGCCTGTTCGGCCTAGAGAGGGTCCTAGGTCCAGACTGTCAAGTCAGTGTAGGAGAGACTGGCCTCAGGACCCCACCAGGTTTCCAACTCAACCCCATTTGTAGCAGAGCTGGGAGTTCCGGGAGCTGATTACAGGCATGCACTTCCGACCTCGGTGTGCTGCCAAGTCTGGCTTTGTCTTGCCAGGTAGTGTATTGCCCAGGCTGATCAGGAACTCATTTTCAGTTCTCTATTCTTCCGCCTCAGCCTCCTGCACACTAGGATTAGAGGCAGGAATCACACTGCTGCCTGTGGTCCAGCTTTGGACTAGGCCCTAATAAAAATCAGCGTTTCCTTTCTCTACGGTAGGCTTTTCTCCCTGTCACAAGCCCATTTTCGTTGCTTCTTTTCATTGATTTATTTATTTATTACACACACACACACACACACACACACACACACACACACACGTACGCATACATGTGAGGGCCATAGAACAACATAGAAAGTTGGTTCTCTCCAGCTTCCAGGTGGTTCTGCGGATGGTGCTCGGGTTCGACTTGTTGGCAAGAGCGCTCACGTGCTGAGCCGTTTTGCCATCCCCACGTCCCTGTTTTCTTATGTTCCATTACTTTTTGTCCAACAAAGTGGTTTTCACTTTTCCTGTGTTCAGATGTCCTGACTGCCCTGGGTTTTCCCGACAGTTGACAGCCCGACTTCCCTTCACGGGAGAGAGAACCCTGACACTTGCTTTTCTTTTTCTGGTTTGTAAGGCCTGTGTCATATGTGTGTCTCCAGTTCTTTCAGCTGTCTGGGTTTTATCATTAGGTTCCGGGAACAGTTAAATGCTTAGGTTAAGGTGATTCCAAAGCAAAAACAAAATCCCCCAAACATAGAAAAGCATAGGCTGGCTCTGCAGAGCTGGGCAGGGCCTTAAGGTCACCTGACAGTGCAGCCCACTCTGTGGGCACTGGGTTCCAAAGGAGCTTTAACGTGGGGTTGGCGAGAGGAGAGAGATTGATTGATCGATCAATCGATCAATTGATTGATGGATTACCGGTCTCTATTCCTGATATTCCAATTCAGGCCTGGGCCTGAAAATGTATGCCCAGCTAGGGTGTATTAAGAAGCCCTGCCAGATGGTGGTGGCACACACCTTTAGTCCCAGCACTCAGGAGGCAGAGGCAGGTGGATCTCTGAGTTGGAGGCCAGCCTGGTCTACAGAGTGAGTTCCAGGACAGCCAGGACTACACAGGGAAATCCTGTCTCAAAAACAAAGAAACAAAAAAAACCCCACTGATATGTCCGACATCCATCACCCAATAACTAAATTCTACTTTTCATTATTTGTTCATTTGTTTGTTCGCTTGCTTTTTTGACCACCTGTCTGTCTATCTATCTATCTATCTATCTATCTATCTATCTATCTATCTATCTATCTATCATCATTTTTCAGTGCCAGGAATTGAACCAGGCAAGCAGTCTACCGTCATGCTGTATCCCCAGCCTTAGATTCATATTATTGTCTGGCTTGTGAAATGATAGTGTTTGTTTTTTTTTGTTTTGTTTTTCGAGACAGGGTTTCTCTGTGTAGCTTTGTGCCTTTCCTGGATCTCGCTCTGTAGACCAGGCTGGCCTCGAACTCACAGAGATCCACCTGCCTCTGCCTCCCGAGTGCTGGGATTAAAGGCGTGCGCCACCACTGCCCAGCTGAAGTGATAGTTTTTAATCTCCCTGTTGTGTGGCTGTGATGAGGTTTCCTGGCAGAGCACCCCAATTCCTGAATTGGCCAAGCAAGAAGAGATGAAAAATTACAGTTCATGGAACATTCTTTTGGAAACTCATAGAAACTGCCATTTTTGACTAAAGACTTTACAGAATAGTGGGGAAGGCTAAGTGGCCTGAGGAGCTCCTGTCACCCTAGAGTGTGACAATGATTTGCCTGCCCAGTTTTCAGGACTTGCCCCTTCCCCAAGTGTCTAAAATATTGGCCTAGATGAGCTAAGAAACAGGTCGGTTGCTGGCTGAGCCCAGGACAACTGCTTTTTGCTCTCAGATCCAGCTTTTTCCCTCCCTGACATGCATTTGCTTCAGGCTCCTGGATGCTATGTGACAGACCACAGTGTCCTACAGAGCCAGGAAATAATGAGCAGAACCCGGCATTTCCTTCCACTACATGTGGGAAGAGAGTGCCCACATTCCGGGTCTGGCCCAGAGCTCTCCAGTCATTACTGGCAACATTTGGGAAGCTGCCCCACGGGCCAGGGAAGGCAACCAGCTGGCCCTAGACTATATGCAGAAGCACAGCGTGGGTTTGCAGAGATGTTCTTCTCCACCCACCTCAGTCTCACGCCCGTCCTTCTTTCTCTCTCAATGCCACATGAAGTGAAGTCTCTCCCCGGGATCCCTCCAAGTCCTGCCCCAGCCATCGCCACCTTCAGCCAAGCCCCAAGCCAGCCTCAAGCATCACAGACCCTGACGCCACTGGCTGTACAAGCTGCCCCCCAGGTAAGGGCCACGTCAGGGAGCCGGACAGAGGGCAGTGGGCAGGAGCAAGCACAGGGTGGCCATGGGCTTGGGCACTGCATGAGGCAGGACAGGAAAGAGGCTGTGGCTGGAGGGAGGGGATGTCCCACTAGGTATCCCTAGGCTGCCCCTGCCCCAGAGCAGGCCCATTGGGAAGGAGAATGTGCCGTTGCCGGACATCTTCCCTGGGTCCAGAGAGGGCTGGTGTTGACTCTTTCCTGAGAGAGTTTGTGCCTATCTAACGATGGAATGAGTAAGCACCCTTGTCAGCCCCCCTCCCCCGCCCCCCACAACACCCAGCAGAAGAGTTAATGCCTTGAAGAGTTAATGAATTGTCCAGTCTTCAGTTAAGTTATAAAACTGCCCCACCGATGAAAAGCTGCCTGTAGAATCCCGCAGGCCAGCAGAGCCTGGGCGACCTCTGCTCGTGCACCGACCTCCAAGGCTTCCGGTCAGGGTGCCCTTTAGAGCTTCTCGGAGGCAGGCCTCTGTGGGCCCTTGAACACTTGGTAGCAGTTTCCAGTCCCTGTCCCCTGACCACAAAACAGTGGACACACCACAGGGCCGGCTCTGAAAACACACATACTAGTTACAGACTGGACTGGTTGCACCTAGGGATTTAGGAATGCACACACACACACACACACACACACACACACACACACACGTGATATATATGATATATATCAACAATTAATGAAAAAAAAGAGGCTGTATGAAAGAGAATGAGGGGCATATTGGAGACTTTGGAGGGAGGAAAAAGAAAGGGGAAATGATGTGTTTATATTATAATCTCTGAAAATAAAAGAAATCATAAAAAAGAACAAACACTGTACATTCAAATGCATCCCGGGGAAGGTTTGAGAGGCTGCAGACTACGGGGTGGAGGAGGCCTGTACACCCTGCCCTGCCCTGGAGGCAGGCTGGGCCTTTCCTGGGCAGCTTCTCTGCAGGCAGTGTAGTCTGATCCAGACACCCACGGGGTTAGGCCTTCAGCCTGGCACTTCCTGCTTCCCTCCGCCCTTTGCCCCACTGCCCTCAGAACGCTAGTTTGTGCTCAGCTGGGTCCAAGAGACCCCTCGTTTGCGCTGCGGATGTTGATTTTTTTTTTTATTTTTTCTTTTCTTTTTGAAATCTCGTTTGCTTTTGCAGGTCTTGACTCAGGAAAACTTAGCCACAGTTCTGACAGGAGTTGTGGTTCCGGCAGGGGCGGTTACTCAACCTCTTCTTATCCCCATCAGTATTGCAGGTCAAGTGTCTGGGCAGCAGGGGCTGGCCGTGTGGACAATCCCTACAGCAGCCGTGGCTGCCCTCCCCGGACTGGCCGCTGCTTCTCCCACGGGGGCAGTCTTCAAGCCGCCTTTAGCTGGGCTCCAAGGTAACGGCAGCTCTCCCCAGGACTGCACCAGGCCCCCACCACCCTACACTGCCACCCCTGCACGGGCAGTACTTACCATGTTGGACTCAGAACCTGCAGCCCACCCAGGGCAACAGCCCTGGATTCTGGATCCAGTGTCATAAGCACCCAGCCACAGAGCCGCTGCATCTCCTCGGGACTCTAGGCCAGGACACCAGGCTGGCCCGCAGGCCTGCCTTCCTTCAGCCAGCTGCTTGAGACTGCCCCGCCCCCCGCCCCCCTCCACCAGCATCCACCCCATGACCAGCAAGAAGGAGACTGCAAGAAGAGTCGACGTCTGTTTCTCGAACCTCCATGTCTGCTGCTGGCCCAAGGGAGGGGGGATGAGAGATGTTGGCATGTGCCAGCCCTTCAGGCATCAAGGGAATCGCAGCTGCCCCACGCCCACTGCCCCCAGGGCCCTGCCATTTTTGTGCCAGATCCCTTGGGACTGGAGCCGCGCCGGGTCGTGGCTAGGCGCTTGAGCACCTCTGTCTCTGCCTTGCTCCGTAGCAGCTGCCGTGCTGAACACCGCCCTCCCGACACCTGTACAAGCTGCCCCACCAGTCCAGACCTCCTCGCCCGCCCAGCCCCGGCCACCAGCTCAGCCCCAGACGCTGTTCCAGACCCAGCCGCTGCTACAGACCACGCCTGCCATACTCCCACAGCCCACTGCCGCCACTGTCGCCGCCCCCACCCCAAAGCCAGTGGACACCACCCCGCAGATCACCGTCCAGCCCGCAGGCTTCGCATTTAGCCCGGGGATCGTAAGCTGCTGCTGCCCTCACCCAGGGCTCCGAGGGATGGATCAAAGCTTGGGCCAAGGGTGGAACCTCCCCCACAGTGGAGGACCAGCCCCTTGAATACAGCCATTTCCGACACATCAGCAAAGATGGTCTCCCTCTGAGGTCTCCTTACACCTGTCAACTTGTCCTACCCAGACTAAAGCAAGCGTCGGGCTGGGGAGATGCTCCAAACAGGAACCACTGGACCAGCCTTGGGGGTGGGATGCACAGGAGCATCACAGCTTCATGCTGGCATCTATCCGGTGTGGCTCTTGGTTTGGGAGTAGAGATGTCAGGCATGACTTGGAGCACATTTGTCCCTCTAAGTCTGGCCATCTACCCTCTCAGACTTAGTTGGAAAAAGTGGTAGGAGTCACTGTTCCGGGACTGTGCCTCTCCCCGGCTGTCCCCCTGTGCTTGTCCCCCAGCCTCAAATATTCAGCCAGTGGACATGGTCCTGCAGCCCACACTCACCACTCAATGCCCTCAGCCCCCTTGCCTCTCTCTGGTCTTTCCACCTCTTGGCCTCTGAGCAAGGCTCTTCCTCTACCCGCAGATCAGTGCTGCTTCCCTCGGGGGGCAGACCCAGATCCTGGGCTCCCTCACTACAGCTCCAGTCATTACCAACGCCATTCCCAGCATGCCGGGGATCAGCAGTCAGATCCTCACCAATGCTCAGGGACAGGCAAGTGTTCAAAGCCGGGACTGAGGGGTGGTGGTCGTGGGGCAGCTGGCTAGGTAGGGGTGAGGACTTGGCCTTCGGTCCTGTCAGAGAAACTCAAGTAGGGTATCGGGCTGCTGCTTATGGCGTCTGCAGCAGCTCTCTGCTGGCGTGAGTCCAGGTGGGGTGTTGGTGCCACTCTGCCCGGGCAGTTAATTCTAGTTGGGAGAGTTTATCCAAATACTTCCCACTTCGTGGGCCGGCCTCATGCTAGGAGCTTTCTCACGTATTATCTCACCTGGTTTGGAGTACAGACCTGTCAGGGGATCTTTTGTTTTATGAGAGAGAAGGGCGAAATTCAGAAATACTAAACTGCGCAGTTAAAATGTGGCAGACTAGCGAAGAGCTGGCTTCCGGTTCTCTGATAAGCAGAAAAGCCTTCGCCTGGCCCACCACAGCTCCAGGGACAGAGCAAAGAACCCCTGGGGTGTGAGTCCTTTACTCTGTTGGGGAAGAGGAGGCCAGAATGCTTACAGTTCCTCGAGTTAATCTCTTGGCCTGCAACTGTGGGGATTTGAATTGGTGGTCCTGGATGCACACCCCCCCCCCCCCCCCCCCCCGCCGCCTCATATGCGGGGACCATGCTTTATTTTCTCCCAGGTTATTGGAGCACTTCCATGGGTAGTGAACTCGGCCAGTGTGGCCACACCAGCACCAGCACAGAGCCTGCAGGTCCAAGCCGTGACTCCTCAACTCTTGTTGAATGCCCAGGGCCAGGTGATCGCAACCCTAGCCAGCAGCCCCCTGCCTCAACCTATGGCTGTCCGGAAGCCAAACACACCGGAGTCCCCTGCTAAGAGTGAGGTACCAGGGCTGGGGGTGTGGATGGGCATGGGAAGGCGATGCTGTCTAGCATGGCTACTTCCCTCAGAAACTTCCGGGAGAATAAGGGAGGAGCCCCCCCACCAGCAGAAGGCTTATATGAGTTCACACACACCCCGCCCAGGGAAACAGCACCCATTCTCAGCCCACCACATACCACAACATGTGTCTGTGCCCACAGAGGTCAGAGAAGGTGGGAATTAAGTGAGCAAAGCATATTGGGCACTGATCATCCTTTGGGTGAACAAACTGCTAAAGAAAACCCTGGGGGCCAAATTCTGTACCCCATCACCACACATCAGGCCCTTCAACTCTTGTTTCCGTTCTAGAAGAGATTTTGAGTGCCTGTTGTATTCCAAATGCTAAGGATGCAGAGATGACTGAGATTGCTTAGTACCTAGGATGCCTTAGGTAGCTCAGTGTTGCAGGTATTTACAGGTCAGCATTCAAAAGACTGTGAGGGAGGCATGAACAAGGGGCTGAGGTACCCCACAAATGACTGACAGACTGGGGTCAGGATAGCTCCAGAGAGGAAGGATGAGTTGCATTTGGTGTGTGCTGTCCCTGGGAACTGGGACAAGCGTGGTAGCCAGCGTGTGGTTCTCAGACTTGTGCGCTGGGGTCTCCTGCAGGGCTGAGTTTCTTTTCCAGTAGATCTGAAATGAGACCCAAGGATATGCTGAGTTCCCAGATGACGTTTAGACCGTGATTGTCTAATACTATATGTTGCTTCCAAGAAGCTTTTAAATGACCCCTTAGCCTCAGCTGTGAGACAGTGGTTATCAGAATTCCTACTTCTGCAGGGTGGTGATGGTGCACGCCTTTAACCCCAGCACTCAAGAGGCAGAGTCAGGTAAATCTCTGAGTTTGAGGCCAGCCTGGTCTACAGAGCAAGTTCCAGGACAACCAGGGCTACACAGAGAAACCCTGTCTCAAAAAACAAAAACAAAACAAAACAAGAAAAGAAAAAAAAAAAGACTTAAGTTTGGGGCCTGGAGAGATGGCTCAGCAGTTAAGAGCACTGGCTGCTCTTCCAGAGGACCCAGGTTCAATTCCCAGCACCCCAATGGCAGCTCACAACTGTTGGTAACTCCAGTTCCAGGGTACTCATCACCCTCATACAGATATACACACAGACAAAACACCAATGCACATAAATAAATTTTAAAAAAAAAGAATTCCTGCTTCTGTCATGTGGGGTGGTGCACATCTGTAATCTCGGCCAGCCTGGGCTATGTAGGGAGTTCAGTTCCAGCTTGGGTTATGGGATGCTTTCTCAAAACACAAAAACAAAAATAAAACAAACAAAAAAAATCTCTTCAGAGGTTTATGAATATTACACTAAGGAACTGACACTCTAATATACAATCTGCTTCTGATGGTTGTTATAGAGGGAGCTGCTGCCGGCCTTTCAGTGGCTGACAGATGTACATCTTAGAGCCCCTCCCCTCCCCAACCTAGGTGGAGTCAAGGATCTGTTGTGATGCTTGGGCGCTGTGACCCGTTGGTAGTAGGCAGCTTATGTTTTTCCTTTTTTTATCTGTGGTGCTGGGGACTGAACCCCAGGGTCTTGTCATGCCTAGTACAGCATCATTGTTCTGTTCTCTCAGCCCCGGTCATTCCAGGGAAAGACTAAAGCCAGGTCCTGGGGACTACAAGATAGGTTTGAGAGTTGGCAGGAGGCAGAATCCAAGGAACTGAAAATCCAGAAAAACCCGCATTTCCTAAAAAGCTTATGGGTTTTTGTTTTTGTTTGTTTGTTTTTGTTTTTGTTTGTTTGTTTGTTTGTTTGTTTTTGAGACAGGGTTTCTTCGTGTAGCCCTGGCTATCTGGAACTCGCTCTGTAGACCAGGCTGGCCTGGAACTCACAGAGATCTGCCTGCCTCTGCCTCCTGAGTGCTGGGATTAAAGGTGTGGTACCACACCTGGCTGTTTTTGTTTTAAAATCATACTAATAATGCTAATTCCAGATATTTTTAGTTTTTCCTGATCATAAATAAGATATATAACTTTAATTAACATTGCAACATTATGTGTCATATATAAAGTAAAAATCTGGCTGGGTAGGTGGATAGGATATGCTTGTCGTGTGTATCTGAGGACTGGAGTTTGGAGTTCGGATCCCCGGCACCCAGGTAAATGTTGGGTGACTGTGGTAGCCCACGTGTAATTCCAGCACTCAGAAGGCAGAGGCAGAGGATCCCAGAAGCAGGCTGGTAGCCACACTAGCCAACCACATCAGTGAGTTCTGGGCTCAACTGAGAGAAACTGCTTTGCTGAGTGAGGTGGAAACCTGGTTGTCGGCCTCTGGCCACCACACTCATATGGCACACATGTATACCCACACATGTGCCGATGTGTACACACATAACACAGACACATGAGAGGAAAAGTAAGAATCAAGACAGGTGTGGTGATACATACTAGTAGGAGGTGGAGGCTGGAGGATTATAAATTCTTGGTCACAGAGAGAGGTCAAACTCATTTCTTGTGAATGTTAATAGGCAACTTCCAGCTCTGCTTTTGGTGTTCTTGTTGTTGTTTTTGTTTTGTGGTTTTTTTCGAGACAGGGTTTCTCAGTGTAGTTTTGGTGCCTGTCCTGGATCTCACTCTGTAGACCAGGCTGGCCTCGAACTCACAGAGATCTGCCTGGCTCTGCCTCTTGAGTGCTGGGATTAAAGGCATGCGCCACCACCACCCCCCCCCACCTCTCACCCCCCCACCCCGCTAGTTCTGCTCTTTGATGGCCACAGGTAGGAGTGCCTGGGTAGGTAAGAATTTCATGGCCATGTCTGTCCTGGTGCTATTCCCTCTGGGGATTGTGACCCCCGAGTTAGGCAAGGGTCCTGAGGTTTGTGTCTCTTCTCATAGGTGCAGCCTATCCAGCCGACACCAGCGGTACCCCAGCCTGCCGTGGTAGTCACCAGCCCGGCCTCAGGCATCAAGCCATCGGCTTCGGCTCCCATCCCCATCACCTGCTCAGAGACCCCAACTGTCAGTCAGTTGGTATCGAGTAAGTGATTCTTAGAGGAGGCATGTGGATCTGGGATGCCTGGCACACACCTCTAGCCCCAGCTGCTCAAGAGGCTGGGACCAGAGGAGTTTTTGAGCCCAGGAGTTGAAGGCCAGCCTAGTGAGAGCCTGTCTTAAATAAATCCATAAATTCCCCGGTGTCCAAAAGGAAAGGGTAGAGGCCCAAATGGAAAGATAGTAACTTTCAATTTTCTTTTACATTTATTTATTTGTTTGGGGTTATGGGTGGGGCATGAGCAACCGCAGTGTGCATGTGGGTCCCGGGGATTGAACTCAGGTCCTCAGGCTTAGTGGCAAGTGTCTTTACCATTGAGTCTCTTGTCCTCTACCAAGAGATGGCTTTCTTACTCCCTTTCCTGTTGGGGTGGCTGTGAGCATGTTGGAAGCGGAGGCCGCTTAGCCGTCTGTGTGGTTACAGTGTGCCCCTGGCTGGCTCAGTGTGGTCCCTCAGCCAGTTCTGAGGAATACAGATGGCTGATAGGTGTGCCTGGGACTAGAGTAGGGAGCATGGGAGAGGGTCAGCAGTCAGTCCTGGGAGAATTTAAAAACAGACTACCTCAGTAGGTCGATCTAGAGCCTTTTCCTACAAGTCCTGCTTGTCTGGGGGACATGGTGATGGGGGTCTTTGGATAAGTGCCCTCGTCCCTTTTACTACACCAGAGGAGCAGTGATGAGTCTCGTCTCCATGTGCTCATCTCTGGTCCTTCCCTCTGGCCTAGAGCCTCACACTCCAAGCCTGGATGAGGACGGGATCAACTTAGAGGAGATCCGGGAGTTTGCCAAGAATTTTAAGATCCGGCGGCTCTCCCTAGGTCTTACACAGACCCAGGTGGGCCAGGCTTTGACTGCGACAGAAGGTCCAGCCTACAGCCAATCGGCCATCTGCCGGTAAGTGTGACTCCCCAGGATAAAGCCAGGGCCTGCTCCGTGCCGTAGCCGGCTCTTATGGGAATCCCGGCATGCAGTCCCTTTTCACATTTCCCTCATGCTGCCCCCTTCCAGATAAGGAAGACTGTCCTGTGGGGGTCATGGACACTTAGAGTAGCCAGAGACTGAACCAGGCCTTCTCAAGTTTAGATAGACTCCAATCCTGAGTATTTAGCAGCTCACCTGAGGGGGGCTATTGATGAATCCTAGCAGGAAAGGATTATCGCTTATGAAAGTGGTCTGTCTTGGCCCTTGGCTAGTCAATATGCTGGCATGCTCCTGGCATGCTCCTGGGTGCTCCTGGTGTGCTCCTGGCGTGCTCCTGGCGTGCTCCCGGCATGCTCCTGGCTGTCTTGCCTACCAGGCCTGCCTGTCAGCTCAGCTTGAAGGTGCAGCTGGCTTTGTTCTGATGCTGCCATGGGAGCCTAGTGAGAGGAGTGTGGCCCTCATCCCTGGAGGCCATTCAAGATGGCCCCTCAGAGGACAGAAGTCATTTGGGGGGAAAGTTCATGTCAAGTTAGAGCCCACTTGTCATTTACCTGCCTAGCGGAGACTCTGGGCGTAGTCTTCTTCTTGAGGCCTGGGATATGGAAAGTCTGAGGAATCTGGGCTTTGAGGGGCCCGGAGGGTGGGAACGCTGAGTAGGAGGGGAGCTGCCCCTGTGAGTGAACGTACAGAGAAGAGATAGCTACACTGTCTCTGCTCCTTCTCCAGGTTTGAGAAGTTGGACATCACACCCAAGAGTGCCCAGAAACTGAAGCCAGTTCTGGAGAAGTGGCTGAATGAGGCGGAGCTCCGGAACCAGGAAGGCCAGCAGAATCTGATGGAGTTTGTGGGCGGCGAGCCCTCCAAGAAACGCAAGCGGCGTACCTCCTTCACACCGCAGGCCATAGAGGCTCTCAATGCCTACTTTGAGAAGAACCCCCTGCCCACCGGCCAGGAGATCACCGAGATCGCTAAGGAGCTCAACTATGACCGTGAGGTGGTACGGGTCTGGTTCTGTAATCGACGCCAGACACTCAAAAACACCAGCAAGCTGAACGTCTTTCAGATCCCCTAGGGCTTCGTCTCAGCCCTTGTTCCAGCACTTTCTACTCTCTCCTCAGCTACCGGATGTCGTGGCTGCAGTGACAGTCCCGTGTGCAGCTGTGCGCAGCTGTGCTTGCCCTGGGTCATGAGACCTCACCTGTGCATGTGTGTCAATGCCTGCCTCTTCCGCCCACATATGTCACACCCTGGGGAGACCCAAAGGGCTGCATGAGAGACCTACGCTCTGGGCTGGGCACATGGAAGGAGGGGATTTGTGATGTCCTTTGAAAAGCACTTTGCCAACATGGTTTCTGAAGGGTGAATTCTGGTTGGGAACCAGAAAGGCTCTGTCTTTGGGACAGGGCTGTAGCAACTCTTGGGGACCACTGTGCGTTAGCTCTTGTTTTGGGTGGCACTCACCACCCCTTGCCCTTGGCTCCTCTGTGGTTGTCCCAGTATGACAGCTCACCCAGTGAGATCTCAGCCTCACACTGCCCTCCTTTACTTTGTACACGGGCACATTGAACCCTTTAAAGGACCAAGCAGATGAAATTCAGAGACGTGTGACTCACTGTCTGCCTTGACCTCAAGGGCGGAAGGTCCCTGAAGCTGTGAGGTCAGGTGCCGTGAGGTCCCTCCCGGGGTCCTGGGGATGGCGGGTGTGCACGAAGCAGAGCCTTTTCCTCTGCAAACCAAGTTGGAAGGGAGGCACAGCGAACTCTCCCATCCTGGAGAGTCTTGGGTCTGTTGTAGGTCTGGAATTTAGTAAATAAGGCCATCCGCCAGGTTTTAATCTAACCTTCGTCCGTGGCTGTCCCCCAACAAAAGCTCTCTAAAGAGAGCTCTCGGCTTGGGGACATGTCTGCAGGCAGCTGCAGGGGGCAGGGACACTGGCTTTCTCCCTCCTTCTTATGCCTGTACCCGTCTCAGTCCAGTACTGAAGTCTCTTTAAAGGAGCAAATTGAATGATCAGCCAGACAGCAAGGGGCTGGAGTCTGGAGGGGGACAGTATCCAGAAAGATGGTGATCCAGGAAGATCTCACCGAGGCTGCTGACTTACCTCTAGTTTCCTCTGTGACTTTAAGTCTTGGATGTTGGATTCCTCTCACTCTGTCCGATTGAAGACCAAGTCTGTGTGTGAGCAACTCCTATCCCCCCGCCCCCGCCACCCCCCCCCCACCCCCGCAATGCTCCTGAGCCCAGAGGGCCCCAGGTCAGGATGGACTTTGCCTCTGTAGGTGAAGGCATGCTGAGGGCTGGCATCATATCCAAGTCATTAAGTGAGCTTCCGGCCACAGGGAGGCTGGCCAGCCCTTTCACTTCAGTGTGTCGGCTGGGGAATGTAGCTCAGCGATAGAGAACTTAGCATGTGCAAGGCTCCAGATTCAGTTTCTAGCACTGAGGGGGGTGGTGGTGGTGGGAATCAGTATTTGGTTTCAGGAAGCCAGGAAAGAGCTAAGATGTTTGCCCGAATGACCCCTGACTTGCCGTGTAGACTGTCCCTGACAGGCTACAAGCTGCAGGGGTTGACCATCTCACCAGTTTTGGTTTGGTTTGCTGTTTTGTTTTTTGAGATAGAATCTCACTTAGCCCAGGCTGACTTCAAACTTGTCGTTGAAAATGACCTTGAACTCCTGATCCTCCTGTCTCCACATCCCAAGTGCTGGGATGACAGTCATGTACCACCGTGCCTGGCTCTTCTCTACTCTTAGCCTTACAGAGCCTGCTCTCCAGCTGATGCCCACCCTGTACCTCATGTGATCTGCTTGAGGAGGTGACAGTTAAAGACACTCTGGTCACAGTGCGGATGCCGGGGCCTAGCTTCCTCCCTGACACTCTGTTTCCTTTCCTGATGACTGCGAGTCCTCTTGGGTCCTGCAATGGCTGTGTGGAGGACCTCCTGGTAGCTCTGACAGTGAGATGGGGACAGTTGTGTGCTGAATCAACACACACACACACACACACACACACACACACACACACACACACACACACTTCACTGCATTCAAATCAACCAAACCTGCTGGAGTCTGTCGGGAACAAGGAGGCAGGTGGGAAGCTTTCCTGACTCGCCTACCAGGACAGCCTGTCCCCAGAGGGAGAAGCGCCGTATCCTAGATTGTGTTTGTCAACCTGCTCCCATGAGATGGGCAGTCAGGAGGGGGCACTGTACATGAGTTTTCAGTAGGGATGCTTACATCCTGGAGCTTATCAAAGTGACTCACCGGAGGAATTATATGCAGCTTTTCTTGCTCAAAACCTCCACACAGGAATGCTTTTTTTGTGTGTGGGTAGCATGTAATATGAAGTGTGGCCATGCTGTGAACATAAAGAGGATACCATCTGTTCTGTGGCATGACAGGAAACAAAAAAAAATCGCAAATCACTGATCTAAATTAAGCCTGGCTGGGCCATGCTAGAGTAAACCATTTTTTCCTGCATAGGAAAGACACATTGGTCATTCAGAAGAACAGTACGTGCGAAAGCCCGGATGTTTACAGGCTGGATCTCTCAAAGGGGGTGGGGGTGCAAGGTATGCATAAAGTGTACCCAAACTATAGTTCACTTTGGTCTGTGAACTCTGCCTCTCTCTGCTCCCCTAACCTGAGCCACTAATCTACAAGGCAGTTTTTGTTATTGTTGGAGGTTGGGTGGCATTGGGCTCTAAAAAAGAATTAATAGTTTTATTTTGAAAGCACCTTCCTGGACTTAAGCCCATGCTCAACGGCTTTTTTTTTTTTTTTTCCCTGAAAGATAGGAGAATGGGCAGAAATCAGTTAACTGTGGTTGGTTAGTTTTAAGTGATGGCAAACTAGGACTGTCTATGGCCCACTGAACCAGCTGGGCCCTTTGACCCTGTGCTAACTATGGCATTTTATCCAAGCAAAGTCCAGAGAAGAAACTGGTCACATGAACTGTAAACGCACTTGAGTTTGGAATGAGAAAGCCTAATGTGTTTGTGTTCTTGAAAATCCAGTCACCTTCCTATGCCCAGGGTTCCCTCCCTGCCTCCTAGGCCAGAATCCGGCCTTGAAGGTCTGATGGTGTCCTAGCATGGGGCACTGCCCGCCCCCCAAGCTGTGGAGGAGAACGGGAGAAGCACTTGATGCGGTTGTGTGAATAAACAGTATTTTTTCTTTTGTATGGCTCCACCTGTCTGGTTACTTCCCAAACGCAGGGAACCAGGACCAGAGGCCGAGGCTGCTTCAGAGCTGCCTTTGCCGCTGCCGAAGGCCTGCCCAGTGAACCCGCAGAGGGTGCGGGTCAGCGCCTGGTTCCCACTTCAGGTGACCCTGCTTGGGCCTCCCAAGCCTCGACTCTCCCTCTGGGTCCGGGGTGTGTCTGCAGGGCTAGGGGGGCATGCCCTTTTCCCCCTAAACTGTTCTGGTACTTAGGGTCCCAGCATCCTTTGCTGAGGCTGCTTTTGAACCTGTCTTCTTCCCAGAGACAGGCACTGGCACAGACGGGGTGGGCAGGGGTTCTTACAGCCCAGAAATCCCCCATCTTGAGAAACTCTTAATAAGGGGGTCTACCTGGAAGGAGCCGGCAGGCCTGGAGTCTATCCGGTGAGGGCCTCTTCCTCCTAGATGGATGTCATGTGGTAGAGGGAAACATGCTCTCTCAGGCATCTTTTTAAAGGGCTCTCCACCCTCATGACTTAATCATAACAGTAATAACAGCTTGATTTATACAGCTCTTTATTAAAACATGGGTCTTGTTTTGTACTCTTTTCCGCAGCCTGCAAATGTTCAGGACAGATCTGCCTCTGAGTTTAAAGCTAGGAGAGTCCAGCTGCCAAGAGGGCGTCTCTTGCAAGACGTGTCCATCTCCTAGGAACAGTATTTATACCATCTCCCTCGCTGCCCTCACCCCACCTGCTGGTGTGGATGAGTCTGAACTCTGTACTCTAAGCCAGCAAGAATGAGATAGCCCCTTTACATTGGGTTCTAGATCATTTTCCAACTCCCTGCCTAAGCTCAAAGGGTTAATGGATGTCAAAGATTCTAACCCAAGGCTTGGGCTGAGAGGAATTTTTTTCAGAACCCTGAAACAATGGGGCACCAGCATCACGCTAGCGTTGATCTCAAACTCTGATTATTTAGTATTAACTAGCCACACAAGTTGTGGGATCAGTAAAGTGGTCCAGCACAAGGTAGGTGTTTGATAATCTTGATAATCACCATATGGAAAAGTAAATGTGCTTCCTCCCTTTGCCTTCAAGAAGGCTGAGACCCTGGCTTTGGGAATGCAAGCACAAAGATTCTACTTAGTCCTGAAGCTTTGGACTGTGAAACTTGGGAGTAAACAGAGTCTGAGCAGAGACAGACCGCATCAGGAGGCTCCTGGGAGCTGGGAGCACTGGCTCAGACCAGTTGAGAGTGGTTTCTGGCTGTTGGCCCAGGAAGATTTTAGACCTTAGAGAAGGGGGGGGTTAGATAATGTACAAGACTGCAGTTTTATTCCCACACTTGAGAAGGTCATTGCTCTGCAGATGGTTTTGAAGGGGAATTTTTATTTTTTTATTTTTATTTTTTATTTATTTTTTAATGCACTGGAGAAGTGGCCGGTTTGGGGACTGGAGAAGAGAGAAAGCCAAGATTGTTTGGAACTGTGGGGCAGTAGAAACTTCTGATTAGTTCTTCTTCAGCCACAAGGTGCTAAGAGACGCTCACCAGGCCTGAGAGGCTGCCTTGGAAAGCTGGGGAGAGTGAATGCTGGGTCAGTCCGGAAAGGGTCTCCTGGGGTTAGATCTTTCTGTACCTGGAGGAAAACGCCAGGGGTTGACCTAAGAACCCAGAAATGCTGATTGACCAGAATAATTGACTGAGAAGGGAAGCCTGGAGGATAGAAAGGTTCTGATCCACGAAGCCTGAGTCCTTAAGTCTGAGATGACTGAATTGTCTCAAGGTGTCGATAAGACAGCTCTACAAGGTGTTCCTTCTATCAATTAAGAGCTAAGCTTCGCCCATCACTGTGCGCTACGCTTTCTTCTAAATTTGCAACGCTCATTGTCTCAGCTGGTCCTCACGATGATGTCACAATGGTGTCATGATGATGTCACGAAGTTAAGAAATGTCACCACAGTCCCTTCACAGCTGGAGTCAGGTTCAGGGAGGATGAAGGTGCTCAGAGCCACTTTGTTTCCGAGCGGCAGAATCGGGACTTGAACCTGGGTGGGTTATCTCTAGAGCTTTTTCTGTGTTTAACCAACACCTCACTCTGGATAGAGGATGACATCTTTCATTTAGGAAGTGTCCACTTTCAGGACCTGAGCTAGGGAAACAAACTCTTCACAGAACATTTCTTTAGGGGAAGAGGTTTGAAATAGGCACTCACCTATGAGACTAGCAATCATTCTCAACTTCACCACAGTCCATAAAAGTGGATTAGGACCTTTTGTTATTGTATTTATTATGTTTAACAGGAACTATGCTTTTATAGGTTGAATTAATGGGTTCGGAAATTTGGCCTGATGGTACGTATTGCTGAATTTCTAGGGTGTTGGGCCCCTTGTCCCCTGGTCTCTAATCCTGGAGCTCCAACTTCACTCTAGCTGCAGTGGGAAGAGAGGGGGAGGGGTGTCTGTAAGGCTGCAGTGGACCTGGACTGGGTCTCAGGGCAGGCTGTGTTCCGTTGGGATGGGCCACTGCTCAGGAATTCTTTTTGCCATCTCAGTTTGTTTTAGGATTATGAATAGGAATACCCTTTAAAATCTTAATTGTACTTCAAAATTTAAACTTAGGCTCAGACATTTCCAAGAAATACATGTCTATCTTTCTCTAAATATTCTGCCGAGGATAAAGTTCCATGATGTCCCTGAATATGGCAGAGCTCTCTCTTCTAAAATGCTATTGGTATTTTTGGTTTGGGAAATTCATTGCCTTCTATGGATGAGAAAACAGCTTCATCCAATAAGTCTTTTTTAAAAGATTTATATATTTTTTTAAAAAAATTTCTTTTCTTTTTTTCTTTTTCTTTTTCTTTTTTTTTTCTTTCTTTCTTTCTTTCTTTTTTTTTTTTTTTTTTTTGAGATAAGGTTTCACTATGAAACCCTGGCTGACCTAGAGCTCACTATGTAGACCAGGTTAGTCTCAAACTCAAAGATACATCTGCTTCTGCCTCCCAAGTACTAGGATTTGATCACTATAGACCAGTCCGGCCTCAGACTCACAGAGATCCACCTGCCTCTGCCTCTGGAGTACTGGCATTAAAAGTGTGCCTCACCATGCCTGGCATTCATTACATATTATTAATATTTATGTATTTTATTTTATGTTTTGAGTGTTTTGCCTGCATGCCTATATTACCAAATGTGTGCCTGGTGCCTTCAGAGATCAGAAGAGGGCATCAGATCTCCTGGAACTAGAGTTATAGACAGTTCCATTATGTGAGTGCTGAGAACCCAATCAGGGGGCTCAGTGGTTAAGAGCACTGGCTGCTGCCAGCCTGGGCTACCAAGTGAGTTCCAGGAAAAAGGCGCAAAGCTACACAGAGAAACCCTGTCTCGAAAAACCAAAAAAAAAAAAAAAAAAAAAAGAGCACTGGCTGCTCTTGCAGAAGACCTGGATTGGGTTCCCAGCACCCCCGTGGTGACTCACAACTCTCTGTAACTCCAGTTCCAGGGGATCTGACACCCTCTTCTGACCTCTGTGGGCACCAGCCATGCACATGATACACAGACATACATGCAGGCAAAACACTCAAGCATATAAAATCTATAAATCCTTTTTTATTAAATTTTTTCATTTATTTTACATACCAACCACAGTTTCCCCTCCCTCCTCTCTTCCCATTCCCTCTCCCACCTCCTGTTTACCCCCCCCCCCCATCTACTCCTCCTCTGTTCAGAAAGGTGCAGGCCTCCCATGGAAGTCAACAAAGCATGGCATATCACTTTGAGGCAGGACCAAGCTCTTCCCCCTGCATCAAGGCTGGGCAAGGCATCCCTGCATGAGGAATAGGTTCCAAAAAGCCAGCTCATGTGCCAGGGACAGGTACCACCCCACTGCTAGGGATCCCACAAACAGACTAAGCTACACAACTGTCGTCCATATGCAGAGGGCCTAGGTCGGTTCTGTGAAGGCTCCCTAGCTGTCGGTCCAGAATCCATGAACTCCCATTAGTTCAGGTCTCTAAGTCTTTTTCAAAAATAATAAAGGTTAGATGTATTTTCATATGTAAGTGTGTATGTGCATATGTGCATGCTATGGTGTATATGTGGAGGCCGGCTTGTGGGAGTTGGTTCTCTCCTTACACTCTGAGTTCCCAGATAGAAATCAGGTTGGCAGCAAGCATCCGACCCACTGCTCCATCTCACTGGCTGGGACACTTAGTTGGTTTTTTTTTTGTTGTTGTTGTTTGTTTGTTTGTTTTAGGTTTTTCAAGATAGGATTTCTCTATGTAGTTTTGGTGCCTGTCCTGGAGCTCACTCTGTAGCCCAGGCTGGCCTCGAACTCACAGAGATCCGCCTGGCTCTGCCTCCCGAGTGCTGGGATTAAAGGTGTGTGCCACCACTGCCTGGTGGGAGAGCCATTTTAAAGGACATGGGGACAGAAAGCCTTTGCTCTCGCCTGGGATGAGTTCATCTACTGCTGTTGCTGCTGCTGATTTCGCTGACATTGGAACCAGCAGTCTTAGGCTTCCCATGTGGCCTGGCAGTCAGCAGTTCTCCAGGAATCCTTCAGGCCTCCACAGTGCCAGGTGAGGACCACTGGGTTCTCTGCCTCTTTGGTGTGAGAAAGCCATTGTTGGACTTCTCTAACTTTATCATGTAAGTCAGTCTGATAAATTCCTTTTTCCTGTACATATTCAAGTCATCTGTTCCTTTAGAACCCCTGAATAATACACTAGCCCTCATCATTTCATTTCCTAAGCCTGAATTGTCTTGCCTATGAAATGAATTTAATGCTAACTTTTTTTTTAATGGAGATTGGTGAAGATGAGATAATATTTTAAAGCCATTAGGTCACTACTTAGGAAAGGCTCAGAACACATGAGACTGTTTGTGGTAATATCGTGTTCCCCAATATATTGTGCACCCTAATAAATTTATCTGGGGTCATTGAACAGAACAGCCACTAGACAGACATAGAGGCCAGAAAATGGTGGTACTCACACCTTTAATCCTAGTCTTCTGGAGGCAGAAATCCATCGGGATCTCTGTGAGTTCAAAGCCACACTGGAAACAGCTAGGTGTGGTAACAAGAGCCTTTAATCCCAGGAAGTGATGGCAGAAAGCAGAAAGGTATACAAGGTGTGAGGACCAGGAACTAGAGCTGGTTAAGCTTTTAGGATTTCAACAAACAGTTCAGCTGAGATTCATTCTGGATGAGGACTCAGAGGCTTCCAGTCTGAGGAAACAGGATCAGCTGAGGAACTGGCAAGCTGAAGTGACTGTGGCTTGTTCTGCTTCTCTGATCTTCCAGCATTCACCCCAATACCTGGCTCTGGGTTTTATTTTCATTAATAAGAACTTTTAAGATTCATGCTACAACTGTTGTTACTATTATTTGCTTATGGAGTTTCTAGGGCTAGACCACCTTCCGGCAGTAGGCGTCACTGTAGGCAAAGCCCTGCTGGAACAGTCAGGGGCCTGCACTGTACTGTTGCGGGCCTCCCACTGAGGAAGACCACTCAGACACAGTCTATGAGCCAACTGAAGTCTTTATTCCAGCTGGCTGGTGACTACATTTGGGTACTCAGGATCCACGCCTTTCTCAGGGTCCATACTTAAGCAAGAACATGGCATCCTGTCTGAAACAAATCCCCAAGGTTCCCTTTCTGAAATTGTAAGCTAAGCCGATGGTTACAAAGGCCAAAATATGCAATTAGCAAAAAAAAACAGGGTCGGGCCGGCCGTTCCAGACAGCCCACACCCGAGACTTGTTTTTCCTCCCAGGGCTGATTTTCTTAAGTTCCCTCTTGCAGTTACTGGCACTTTACTCAGCAAGACAAAGTACCAAAATAGTCACCGTAGTCAAACCATGGTCCTTGTCACACTCCCTGCTGGTTCTGTGGGCATGAGTCAAACTGTGGACTCCTTCTGGTGAAGATGACTATCTTGTCCTCTAGGATTAAGAGTTTTAGCCAATTGATTTTTGTAAACACAGCAGCCATGCAGTTAAGGGTACAAGGGCCCTCAGTTAAGGCAAGAGGAGGAGGGTTAAGGGGCTGGTGATGGCAGAGACCAGGGGGTCAGCCAAGGCAACCAGGAAAGTAGGGACTGTTAGCAGAGCCACGTCTCCCTCTCCTCTCTCCTTCATGTTGTTTCTGACCGTGGCAAGGCTCTCTTTAATGACACCAGACTGGTTGGCATAGAAACAGCAGATTTCCCCAGTGCCGTGCCAGTCGGTCTCCCTGTTTCATGAAGAGGAGACCTAAGCTCCTTTGGTTTTCTAAGAAACACCACCTCAGCATCCAGTGTCCAGACCTGCTTGGGCACTGAGTTTTCTGAAGTTTTTTTTTTATCTCCTATGGGGACGGCAGAGGTGTGAACTGTGGCTGACCTGGATGTTCTTGCCCCTACTGAGAGTGGGATCAAGATGGGGCCATCTTATGGTCCTGACTAGTCCTGAGTCTAGGCTGAGGTGTGGCCTGCCTTCTTCTCCGCTGTAAATGTACCTGGGGAACAATGTACACAAACATACAGCGCGGGCGTGGCCCTCACATTGATCTGAGGAGGCACGTTTAGTGAGTCCATTGGTGCCGGCCAACCAGGTAGTCTCGGGAGTGTGGTAGAATAGCCAGTCCTCCATGTTGGGGAGTCGCTAGCTGTTACTACAACTCTTGGAGAGAGAAGGGTTGGCTAAATCAGATTTAGAGGAGACTATGCAAATGCCTTTTCCTTGGAGATCTCCCAGGGTTACCCTTGGCTGACGCCTGCTAAATTTCTTGAAGTGGTGTCTGGTTTAATTTAACTCCTATGTAGTATGGGGGTTAGGGGTCTAGACAGCCAACAGTCTTATCCTACCTAGATCAGGGTTCAGAGTAGTTGGGTGTTTACTGCTCTAATTGGCAATGTAAACCTGGGAGAACAGGGCCTAAAAACAAGGCAGGCTAAAGCCTCACAAAACAGCCAACTTTATTCAGAGCATCAGGCAATTTATACTCTGAGGGTTTAAAAAATCACATAATTAAGGTGTTCGATCACAAGGACAAGCACACGTGGTGTCTTAGTTAGGGTCTCTATTGCTGTGAAGAGACACCATGACCACGGCAACTCTTCTAAAGAAAACATGTCATTGGTGTGGCTTACAGTTTCAGAGGTTCCGTCCAGTATCATCAGGGTGGGGAGCATGGCAGCATGCAGACAGACATGGTGCTGGCTGCAGCTTGATATGCAGGAAGTGGTCTGTCTCACTGGGCATCTCTTGAGCATATATGAGACCTCGAAACCTGCCTCCACAGTGACACACTTCCTCCAACAAGGCCATACTTCCCATTAGTGCCATTCCCTTTGGGGGGTGTTTTCTTTCATACTACCACACATGGCAAAACCATGTTTTTCCATAGAGACATGACTGCCAACAGCTAAAGTCAACTCACTCCCATCCACTACACCTGGAAGGAGCATGAAAACACATTCCAAGAACAGTTCTGTGTTTTTGTTTTCTTGGAGTTTTCCCACAAGCACTCAGAATTCTCCTCTGATGACTCCATTAGCTGATGTAACTTTCCCACTAGTTTCAACTAAGATGGACAGGCCTCCTGATTTTGGGTTAGGGTGGCCTTAGGTGCCTCCCCATGTGGAGTTGGGGAAAAGGGGCATCTTGTGGGCTAAGGGGTCAGGACTGGGTTTCATTTCCGTTGGGACCAGCAGATAGAGGTTCCTATTGGGACCAGTTGGTCTATTTTCCTGGGTGGGTGTTTCTTTTGTGTGGTGAATTTGTCACCCAGGTCTCTCCCAGAGGCATATGAACTGATTCCCCAGGTTCTCCCTGTGAGCCAATAGTGGGTGTCAGCCCCAGACCACACCCTGATTTTAATGATCATTGGGTTACATCTTCCAGGGCCACATATTGAAGGCAGTCTCTCCCCTTCTTTCTGGATAGAGGGACCTTTGTGTCCCCAGGAGGATTCTGTTCAACAACCCATGGCTTCACAATGATACTGTCAGCTTCCTTGACAGGGGGATGGACCATTCACAGGACAAGCAACGAGCTGGAGGGTTTGAAGCCCCTTTGCCAGGAGAACAGTACCACAACTGTCTCTCTCACACACACCCTTTTCTTCCTAGCCCTCTAAGAGGCACAGTCAAGAGGGCACAAAGGTCCACCCGGAAAAGTGGTTTGGTCGTCTGAAGTTATGTTAAAGAGGATCTTTCTCAGTTCCCAAGTCCCAATTTCAGGTCTCTGGGGGTTAGAGGCCCATCCCCTAGGGAGGAGGGAGAAAAGAAACACCATGTCTGCATTTGTCTTTAGGGGGTCAGAGGTTCTGGTGACGGTTCTTTGGTCATCATCCTCCATGGTCTATGTTACCTGGGAGTGATGAAGGGACGGCACACCTAGTTTGTCATCAGTTGGATGGTGAGGATGTCTGCGTAGGGTCCCTTCCAGACAGGTTCTGGGTCCAGGTCCAGGCTGGGATCCTTTTTATCTAAACCAAGTCTCCCAGCTGGAATTGGTGTGTGTGTGTGTGTGTGTGTGTGTGTGTGTGTGTGTGTGTGTGTGTCGAGCATGTGTGAATGCATGCATGCATGCGTGCGAGCGAGCAAGCGAGCGAGCGAGCGAGCGAGATGGCAGGACTTCCTTCAATTAATGGCTTGGCGAGCTCCCTGCAAAGCCATTGAGGACTTGAGAAGGATGTGAGTAGACATTTCTGCTGGGGATATCTCGGAGTCTGGAAACAATAGAGTCTATCTTTTAATTTTACCCTTCCTTTCTACATGACCAGAACTCTATGACATATATGCACAATGAAATTTCCAATTAATATTTAACATTTTTGCCAAACTTTGAAATACTTTGACCGTGAAGGCCAGGCAATTGTCAGACCCTAAGGCTTGGGGATTAATTTCCGAAGAAGCTTTTTTTTTGGTGGCAATTGGAGTGTTCTTTGTGCTGGTGGGGTAGGCTTCCGTCCATCCTGAGAAGATGTGCGTAGACACCAAAAGGTAATTATCCCAAAACAGTAGGCCCGATTTCAGTGAAGTCCGATGTTCAGTGCTCCCCAGGTCCATTCCCTCAAGCCCAGATCCCCTGAGGGACTTTTCCTGCCCCCTTTGGGGTTTACCTGAGCACAGCAGCACATCTAGAGGTGGTGTCTTTAATCAGTCTCTCCAAATTTGGAACATAATACCTGGGTCTGAGGAGTTCAGCAGTTTTTGTGGTTCCCATGGTGGGTGGGTGGTGGAGACCCAAAACCAGGCGTCTTCCCAGACCCATGAGACGGGTCTGCCACTTGGAAGTGTCCGCCATCCTTCTTCATCTTGTGTGGCCACTTCTTGTTCTGCCCAGTCAGTCTCACCTGGGTGTATTCCAGATGGTTCAGTAAACCGGCAGGCTACCAAGACTCATCAAGGGCCCCTTCCTAGATGCCCACGCCAGCTGCTCTGTTGCCTCTGACTTCAAGGGAGACCCCTTTTGGTGTCCTTTGCAGTGGACATTGGCCAACCTCTTAGGTAACCAGATAGCCCCCAATAGGGGTAAGATTTGTTTTTATTTATTTCCCTGCTGAGGTTAACAATCCCCTTTCACTGTGTAGAGCCCCATGAATAGGAGCCATAGTGAAAGCATATCGACTATCAGTGTATATGCTGATAGCCTTGTCTTTCGCAAGCAGAACACCTCAGTCAGAAGTTCAGCTCGCTGAGCTGAGGCTCCCCTGCTTAAAGACTGTGCCCAGATAATCTTATCTTGGGTCACCACGGCTGCCCCTGCATACCTGATTCTGTCTTGGATGAAACTGCTTCTGTCTGTAAACAATACCTCATCTGGTGTTGCCAACAGGATATCAGGCAGATCAAGTCAGATGAACTAGATTGAGGAAGTCACCTCAAGGCAGTCATGCAGGGGTTCCACGGGATCATTGTCTGTCAGGAGAATGGCAGGGTTGAGGGCTGATGATCTGTGGAAACAGATTGGAGGTTAATCCAGAAGCAGGGCTTGTATTGGGTCACCCAGGTGTTCCCCTCAAGAGGGCTTCAACAGAGTGTGAGGCCATCAGGAGCAATCCTCACCCTGAAATCAGTTTGTTGGCTTCTTTTACCAGCAACGATGTCTTAGTCAGGGTTTCTAGTGCGGTAAAGAGATACCACGACCACAGCAACTCTTTTTTTTGTTTGTTTGTTATTTTTTTTTTTTTGAGACGGGGTTTCTCTGTGTAGTTTTGATGCCTGTCCTGATCTCGCTCTGTAGTCCAGGCTGGCCTCAAACTCACAGAGATCCACCTGGCTCTGCCTCCCAAGTGCTAGGATTAAAGGCATGCGCTACTGCCGCCCAGCTGACCACAGCAACTCTTATAAAAGAAAACATTTAATTGGGTGGCATTTAGTTAAATGAGGTTTAGTCCATTATCCTCATGGTGGGACTTGGCAGCATGCAGGCAGACATGGCACTAGAAAAGGAGTTGAGAATTCTACATCTTGATATGCAGGCAACAGAAAGGGAACTGACTCACTGGGCACAGCTCGAGCATGGGAGACCTGAAAGCCCACCCCACAGTGACACACCTCTTCCAACAAGGCCACACCTCCCTTTAGGGACCATTTTCTTTCAAACCCACATTCCACTCCCTGGCTCCCAAAGGCTTGTAGCCATATCATAATGCAAAAATGTATTCAGTCCAACTTCAAAAGTTCCCATAGTCTATAACAGCTTCAAACTTATTTAAAAAGTTAAAGTTCAAAATTTCTTCTGAGATTCATGCAATTTCTTAACTATAATCCCCTGTAAAATTAAAATAAAAAAGCAGATCACATACTTGCAACATATAATGGCACAGGATATACATTACCATTCTAAAACATAGGGAAGGGAGCATAGTGAGGAAATACTGGGTCAAAGCAAGACTGAAAACCAGCTGGGCAAAGTCCAAACTGTTTGTCTCCATGTCTGATGTCAAAGCGCTCTTCAGATCTCCAAGTCCTTTCAGCTTTTTTATTTCAATGCAATTCTTTCTCTTGGGCTCGTTCCATCCCCTGTTAGCGGCTCTCCTCAGCAGTTATCCCACGACTCTGGCATCTCCAACATCTTGGAGTCTCCTAGGCAATCCAGGCTTCTCTTGTATAGCTTCACACAATGGCCTTTCTAGGCCTGCATTCAGGGACACCCCTGACACCTGCCTGGCCTCAGTGGCTTTCTTTAGTCTTGGGAGCAAAATCCATAACCCCTTTCTTCTATCCTTAACTCTAAAGCCAGAATCACATGGCCAAAGCTGCCGAGGTCTGCAGCTTGCTGGGGCCGGCACATGACCCACTTGTTCAGTTACATCTTCACTGCCTTTCTCCTCTTGATAGTTACCTTCATTGCCTAGGCATGGCTGTCCTTGAGCTTGCCCTGTACACCCGTCTGGCCTTGAACTCAGAGATCTTTCAATTACATCTTCACTAGCGATCTGTTTTCCATGGTTTCCTTCACTGCATAAGCTTAGCTATACTGAAACTGGATCTGTAGACCAGGCTGGCCTCAAGCTCACTGAGATTAAAGGCCTGCACCACTACAACTGGACCTAAGCTGTTCTTAAATTCCTTTTTACAAGTTGGAAACTTAGCTGGGTAGGATCTTGGCCCGAGGTCATCAATTCCCTTTATTCCATTTCTTATTCTGTTTATCTCTTTGAACACAGGACTTAACTCTATTCCACTTCCTGATGCTCCTTTTCTCCTCAAATTGTACATCTTGTGATTTTCCTTGCTCAGCTTGCTCCTTTTTATCGCATATCTTCATTAGAGTTACCATTAATAACCACACAACAAGCCGGGCGGTGGTGGCGCACGCCTTTAATCCCAGCCAGGTGGATCCCTGTGAGTTCGAGGCCAGCCTGGACTACCAAGTGAGTCCCAGGAAAGGCGCAAAGCTACACAGAGAAACCCTGTCTCGAAAAACCAAAAAAAATAAAAAAATAAAAAATAACCACACGACAGAGTCTACACTAGGCTGTTTTGAGATTTCATATACCAATGGAATTAACCCAAAACTTTCACTTTAGCCTTTGGCAGACTCTTTGGACATGGGCAAAAAGCAGCCACACTCTTTACCAAAATATCACAAAATTATCTCTAGGCCACATATTAATATTCTTCTCCTCTGAAACCTCTTGAGTGAGCCCCCCACAGTTCAAATCACCCTCAACACCACTGTCTTCCACGCTCTTAGTAGTATGGCCCACTAAGCAGTGCTTAAAGCATTCTACTGCTTTTCTAATCCACGGTCCCACTGTATTTTTAGAAGTAAAGAGTCTGAGAGGTTCTGTCAAGACAGGGTGGACTGCTCAGCTGTCTATCAGGAAGCTAACACATTTGCCCTCTATCTTTGCTCTCATCCTGGGATCCCAGGGGATAAGTTGTATGGAACCCTGGCCTTGCCAGTTTTCAGTTAGCTGGAAAACAGGTGGCTCTCCTCCCCCCCCCCTTCCCATTAGGACATTCATTTCTTCTAGTGACCCTTCTGCTTATAATAGGCACATTGGTCTTTCCCTTTCTCCTGGCCTGTTTGCCCATTTACTCTCCAGTCTGTTTCCCTAAGAGCACTGATCACCACCAGGGAGAGTTTCTTTCCCTGTCTGTCTTCAGCTGAATCTCGGCTGTTACAAATTTCTGAGCCCATTCATCCCCTCAAGTCACTCTAACTTCTGGAGCTTTCTCCTTATAACTGGGGCCAAGTGAATGACAAGGCAATATTGCTGACTTACTGATTTGGGGGGTGCATCTGGATCTATGGGGGTAAATACCTGGTATGCCTCACACAGCATTTCCAGAAACCCAGTGGACAATTCATCAGGTCCCTGAATAACCTGACTCACCTTGGATAGATTGTGGGTTTTCTGGCTGCTGCATGTAGCCCCCCAAATAGTATCTGGAGAAAAGTGCTCAAAGCCTCCCTACTTCCACTGGTGTTGGTATTCCATTGGCCAGGCAGATGGGAAGGTTTGTTCTATCTGGGCTTCACTGTCCAACATCAATCCCTCCGCACCGCCCCAGAGCCAGTTTCCAGGATCCTGTCACTCCTCAGCTTCCAACAAGGTGACCTGGAGTGGATGACAGTCATCTCAGGGTGGCTGGTGAGTGTAAAAGACAGTTTCCAACAGACCGATAAGGGCCGGTGGCTTTTCGGAGAGAAGGGAGTGTTTCGGGTCTTCCAATTATACAAGTCATTGGAAGAGAAGGGAACATAAGCCATGATGGAGGCAAGGGGCTCTCCTCCACATCTACTTGCCTGTAAATGGAATGTGTTGGTGATGCTTCTCTTAGGGGGAAAACAGGGCTGCTCCTGCACCCTCAGATGACACCTGCCTATGTGGGCGTTATCCATATGTGAAGCTGCTCCTTGCGTGGTGGGGAAAGAAGGGACCAGGTGTAATAGAGCTAGCCTCCTAGCTCCCCTTCTGAGAGAGGCTGTCTCTCCTGGTCTCTCAAGCACCTCCCATTGGTCTGGTTGGGATGTAAGCAGGTGGAATTTCCATCTCCTCAGTTGGAATAGGAAGAGCTGGTAGTACTTTTGATTTTTTCAGACATTCTGGCCAGACTAAGTCTAGGTAACAGGCTAGTGGAAAATCACCCTGCCCCTAGCCTATCTCCAAACCTGGGACTTGGAAATCCTTGCTCCCATGACTCAGGGTTAACAGCCAAGCAGTACTTCTGGCCACGCTGTCCTTCTCCACTGACTCCACCGTGTATGCTCCAAAGGCCCTATAAAAGCCCGCCCCTCCACCCAAAACTGCTGCTCTCTCTGTTCTCACTCAGAGGCAGCTGCCATTGTGTGGTTTTGCCCAATAAATCTCTTGTGTGAGGTTTGTTGTGTGGTGTGACTTTGTGGTATTCCTTGGCTCCCAGTTGCCAAGATACCCTTGTGCCGGAAAACTCTTTCATTAGCTCCGTGACTTGGACAGGCTCTCCAGGTGCCTGTGCCCCCTCTCAGAATCAGAGCTGCACTGGGACCCTGTCCTTCACCCCCCGTCCACCTCGCCTTCCAGCTCACCTATCACTTGGCACCTCATCTACCAGCAGCAGCTCAGTAAGTTTCCCTCTTGGTTGGTGGAAACGCTTTTCTGAGTCCAAAGAAGTGGGAGTTGGGTATCCAGTACTCCTCTGGTACTCTTGGAGGCAGAGGTACCCCCAAACCACTGTCTTTAATGCTACAGCTGGCCCTCTTCACCATCCCTGTCCCCAATCCTTTCCTGTGGATGAGACTTCATTCCTGAGCTCATCCCCCCTCCTCCTGCCCCCATTTTGCCTTCTTGCTTTGTTGAAAGCCCCAGCACCAGGCACCAAATCTCCTTGGACTATTAACCCTAACCCTCATTAATATGGTTGTAGAGAGCCGTGCACGGCTGCGCCGCAAAGATAGCGCCGGCATCCAGCTTCCGCCTTCCCGATGGCAGGTGTTCCTTATTTGGCTTGGGCGTGGAATCTGGCTTGCTTGCTTATGTCTGATCCTATCGGCATTTGTCCACGTGGCACTACGGGGTTGGTTGCCCAGTGGCCATAAAGGGCGTGGGCTGACTTTCCTGAAGGAGAGGGAGAGAAGAAGAAGATGGCTTTCCCTGGGGTCAGAAGATTGTCTCAAGGTTCCTGAATAAACTGCTTGGAGAAGAGCCTGGTGTTGCGTCTTCCTTGCTGGTCGAGGCGGACACGACATATGGTGAAAACCCACTGATTGGTTGGTCCTTTCTTGGTCTACTCTGAGTCTTTAGGATACCCTCAGCTGCAGACTTCGATCTCTGTCTCTCTCATCCATGAGGACAGCATCATCCCCACCCTCCCATTCTTCCTTGGGATGCCATTTAGAAAACCTCTACACTCCCAACTGGCACTGACCTAAAGGGCCCCAAATGTATTTGCTTTTGCAGTTAAATCTGGTCTCAATATCCCTTAGATAACTAATCCAAATGGCTGCCAAATGGCACCCCAGATCCTAATATTGTTCGGCACTTTTACGACTACTGGGAACAATTGGGAAATGGAAAGAGATTCCCTGTGTTCAGGCTTTCTCTCATCTCCATTCCAAACCCTGTTTGTTTTTGTCTGCCCAGCCCCCACCCCGCTGTGTGAATGGTCTCTCTTTTTAAGTTCCTATTGATGGATCTGCAGATGGGGGAGCTGGGAGCCTGACAGGGCAGATGAAGGAGAGAGCAAGGGCCAGCTGTGGTGAGCCCACACTCCACACACACACACCTGGTGGGCTGGTGCCTCTTTTCACTCCCTCCTGCAGGGTCCTCTATAGCCAGGGCTCAAAATCTTCCTCTAAGCTTTCTTTGTTCTCAGGTCACTGGACTCAGTTTTACAGGGACTTGGGTGTTTTTTTGGCATGGGTAATATTACATTGTTGTTTTATGCTGTTCCACGTCAGTGAAAAGCTGGCTCTAGAGTTGGGTTCTGGCTCTCTGTCCTCTTGACCCAAGTGTGCTTGTTTAAAGTTTCCTCCAAAATCTCTGTCCCATGTCAGGCGGGTCACCTGACTATGTGACAGAGAACAGAGAGCAGTACAGGACGAAAGGACAGACGATCCCTTGGGGACCACTGCTACTCATCTCACACTCTTTCTGGTTTTGGTTTAAGTCTCTAAAACTTTTGCTCAGGTATGCATCTTAAGATTTGTAAAACGATTACATAAACTTTTTCTGTACTTCAAGATGTGTAAGTATTTTGGGTATGGTTAAAAATCTGTAACAAAAGGGTTACTTTAAAACTTGTAACACAGGGGTTGATAGTTAAAAATCTATATATAGGTAATCTTAAAGGAACCATGTGGCATGACACCATTTTGGGAACGAAGCTTCCTTGACCTGGCCACTGTCATCTCTAACTGGAAGCCCCAGGTACTTATTAGGGTATTTGGGTGACCCATTTTTTTCCTTCTGGATTTATTTGGTCCTGACAGTTTGGGGATCCACCTCTCCTTCTAGTTCCCCTATTATCAGGGGAGGGGAAAGCCTTACCAACCTCAACAAACCCCACCACTCAGTTGTATCTTTAGGGGCATTCTCCAACCCACTTCTTTCTAGTGGTACCAATATGCCACATGCTTGTTGTAGAATATTATTTTAAGGTGTGTTACTTTTGTTTATGTTGCATTTTTTCAACCCTGTGAAGCTGTGCTACTGTGCCTGTGTGAAACTCCTGATGGTCTAATAAAGAGCTGAACAGTCAATAGCAAGGCAGGAGAAAGGATAGGTAGGACTGGCAGCCAGAGAGAATCAAGAGAAGGAGAAATCTAGGAAAATGGAGGAACTAGCCAGAGAAGGAGGAGGACCCAGGGGCCAGCCACCCAGCTACACAGCAAGCCATGGAGAAAGAGTAAGATTTACAGAAGTAAGGGAACAGGAAAAGCTCAGAGGCAGAAGTTAGACAGGATAATTTAAGTTAAGGAAAGCTGGCAAGCAACAAGCCAAGCTAAGGCTGGACATTTATAATTAAGAATAAGCCTCTGTGTGCAATTTATTTGGGAGAAAAGAGCAAAAGAGCCAAAAAAAACCACCAAAAAAAAAAAAAACCCAAAAGACCAAAAACAAACAACAACACATCCTCTTGCTGGAAAAGGACAAAGTGGGAGCCTCTATTTCCTTCTCCCCCATCCGCTTGACTCCGAGCTCAAAGCTGCTCCCTTTCTCCTCCTTCCCCTTACCATTTGATCAGTCATATCCTTTATTGGCCTCCCAGGTGGAGCCCTGAGTATGGGACACCCAAACCGCTCTATAAACCGACATCACGCCCCTCTCATCATCCAATTACAAAACCCTACCAGTGACATCACCCGGGCCCAATATCCACTCTCTCTCCAAAGTCTCGGGGGACTTAAACCTCTATCTCTGACCGCTTAAGAAAAAACCTTTTGTGCCGGCCAGTGGTGGCACACGCCTTTAATCCTAGCACTCGGGAGGCAGAGGCAGGTGGATCTCTGTGAGTTCGAGGCCAGCCTGGGCTACAGAGTGAGTTCCAGGACAGGTTCCAAAGCTACACAGAGAAACCCTGTCTTGAAAAAAACAAACAAACAAACAAACAAACAAAACCTTTTGCACCCCACGTTCTCCCCCTTTAACACTTCCATCCTCGTGGGTTAAAAAGCCAATGGAATCTGCTGCTTGGTTTAGGGTCTCCTAGCTCTGCAGTGGTTCCTCTTCACCCCACAGTACCCCACCCATGCTCTCCTCTCCACTATCCCCTCAGAGGGATGCCTTCTTTTCCATTCCTCTTGATTCCCAATCACAAAATATCTTTGCCTTTACTTGGACCGACCCAGACACTCACCTTTCTACCCAAGTCACGTGGACCATCCTGCCCTGGGTTCCAGGACAGCTCACATCTATTAGACCAGGCTTGGGCCTCTGATTTATTCTGTCTCTTCCTAAATCCAAGCTTATACAATATAGATGATCTTCTCTGGTCCGTCCCTACAAACTAATCAGGCTGACACCTCTACTCTGCTAAACCTCCTGCATGGTCGGGGACACAGGGTCTCACCCTCTCAGGTCCAGCTGTCATTACCCTAGACAGCAAATGCCTGATCCAGCCACTCACAGTCCCCGCCACCGAGGACAAGATTCTAACCTTCCTAGGGGTGGCTGGCTTCATACATTCTTGGATCTCCTCTTCCTGCTTTCTTGCTCACCTCCTATGTGAGGTGCTCCTTGGCCCCTCACACAAGCCCCTCCTTGTGCCTATTGCCAAGCCTTGTTGTAAACTTCATCGGGTCCCCTCCCCTCCCCATCCCCTCCACCAGCCCAAACCACTGATCAACAGGTTGAACTAAAAGCTTGTACCTGGGCCTTTCAACTAGCAAAGGGACTTGGCTGCTCCGAGCCAAGCTTTGATCCGACTCGAGCTACTGTATGGCACTCCCAAGGTATGTACGGATCGTTCATTTCTGCTTCCTTCCACCACCCATTTGATTCCATGTTCTAGAGTCTGCCTCTTAGGCCACTTCTTCCCTCCACCTCACCTACTCAGCAAGTGTGTAGCTGAAGTTTTCTCTGGTCCTGCCCAGCCCCACAGCCCCCGCAGCTGCTTATAAAATAACCATTCAGAAGCTTATATTAACTAAAACTGTGCGGCCATTAGCTCAGGCCTACCACTGACTAGCTCTTACATGCTGTGGGATGTTCTGTATGTCAAATGTGTTGCTCTGATTGGTTAATAAATAAAACACTGATTGGCCAGTAGCCAGGCAGAAAGTATAGGTGGGACAAGGAGAGAGGAGAATTGTGGGAAGTGGAAGGCTGAGTCAGAGAGACACTGCCAGCTGCCGCCATGACAAGTGAGATGTAAGGTACTGGTAAGCCACAAGCCACGTGGCAACTTATAGACTAATAGAAATGGGTTAATTTAAGATAGAAGAACTAGATAAGAAGAAGCCTGCCACGGCCATACAGTTTATAAGCAATATAAGTCTCTGTGTGTTTATTTGGTTGGGTCTGGCAGGTGAGAGAGATTTGTCCTGACTGTGGTCCAGGCAGGAAAACTCTAGCTACACTTACACTTAAACTCAGCCCATTTCTGTTAATCTACATGTCGCCACATGTTCCGTGGCTTTACCTTATGCTGCTCCCTGGACAGTGGGCGTCTCCCGACTCAGCCTTCTTGTTCCCAGGATTCTCCTTGTCTAATTATCCCGCCTATACTTCCTGCCTGGCTACTGGCCAATCAGCTTTTTATTTATCAACCAATCAGAGCAACACATTCACAGCATACAGGACACCCCACAGCACAAGTGTGTTGTCTCTCTGGCTCCTGGAGCCTGCCATGCTCTCCAGAGCACCCACCCCACGGGTGTCTCCCTGCTACATCTTCCCAGGCCCCACCCCACGGGTGTCTCCCTGCTACATCTTCCCAGGCCCCACCACATGGGGCACTGTCTAGATACTATGATGCTTGCTCCTTTCCCCTTACTTGAACCCTCCTTGTCTCCCTGCCTGCTCCCCTAGGAGCTGACTGCTAAGTCCTGCAGCTTCTGTAAGCCCTTCTGGGCCTCTTCCACCTTGTCCCTCCTGTCTCTTGGCTCCCTCTGGAAGTCTCACAGCTCCTCTCTGCCCTCCTGGGTGTTTTTCTTGTCTCTCAGCTCCCACTTGGAGCTTATAGAAACTCTCTTCCATGGAGTTCGTTTTCCGACCCTTTCTCTCTTCCTCCACAGACTCAGATTTTATTAAAGGCTTGCTCTGATACTACAAACAGGTTGACCTCAGTACAGCCCAATGACCAAAACTGGCATGCTCAATTTTCAAATTCTCTCATATGGTAACACCTCCTGCCACCGTACAAACAAATGATCCGAAAATCTCTTATATCTAAACTTGCTCTCTCCTCTTCTGTTTCTTATTTATAGCTGTCTGGGGTAGCTCTTACATATTAGGTGTTTAATGTCCAAAAGACCCCCCTACCTCTAACCAACAGCCCACCCTACAAGGGTTGGGAGATTGTTTTATATCAGGCTGTCAAAGGCCAATCCATTTCTCCTTCACTGGGGCTTTGTGGTGGTATTGTGTTCCCCGAAATATTGTGCACGCTAATAAACTTATCTGGGGTCAGAGAAGAGAACAGCCACAATATTAAGCATAGAGGACAAGCAGTGGTAGCATACACCTCTTTAATCCTAGCATTCCAGAGGCAGAAATCCCTCTGGATCTCTGTGAGTTCAAGGCCACATTGGAAACAGCCAGGCATGATGACATATGCCTTTAATCCCAAGAAGTGAGCCTTTAATCCCAGGGAGTGATGGCAGGTATATAAGGCATGAAGACCAGGAACTAGAAGCTTTTAGCTGGTTAAGCTTTCAGGCTTTGAGCAGCACAGTTCAGCTGAGATTCATTCCGGATGAGGACTCAGAGGCATCCAGTCTGAGGAAACAGGATCAGCTGAGGAACTGGCAAGGTGAGGTAGCTGTGGCTTGTTCTGCTTCTCTGATCTTCCAGCATTCACCCCAATACCTTGCTCCAGGTTTGTTTTTATTAATAAGACCTTCTAAGATTCCTGCTACAGGGCTTACTTACCCTCATGCCTGTTTTCTCTATGATCAAAGGGAATATTACATACAAAATGGCCAGAAACTTATGGATGTTGCCCATATCTGTCCTGCAAATACCATGAGACAAATCTGGGTCGTCCTGACTCCCCTTTCTCATCTTTACATACAGGAGCAATCCACCACTACATGCAAGACCCACGGGACACCAGATGGGAGGTGTCATTGGCAAACTATTATGACTATGGCAAACTATTATGGCAAACTATTATGTTCAGGAAGTGGACTACAAGCAGGGCCAAAATACAAAGAGAACACCCCTCCCCCAACACCTAGGTATAGAAAAAAATAGAAGCTGTGATCCAGCATTCATCAAAGCTTCTTACCTCCCTAACGGCTCCCCTTTTGGATGACACTGATTCCACCTCTCTGTCCCCACGGTCACTCAATCTCGATTCAGACCTTAACTTCTGAATATCAGCTACTAAATAACACTCTGCCTGGCCACCTTGGAGAATGCTGCTTGTGTGTCCCTCCTGGGTCAAAGTCACAGCCGGCATTTGTGGCCTCTCCCATTAGCCTATTAGACTTTCTTACCTCGCTGCTCATTAACTGCTCTGAACCAGTTATCACTGCCACCCCTTACCTTTCCCACATCTCTCTTCAGTATCGCAGACTGCTTTAACTCCTCAGGGATTCATCTCATGGGCACACTGGATTCTTCAGACTGGAGCAATACCCCAGCCCTCAGTACCACCATCCAGCCCATATCCCTGAATGTTCACAACGCCTCCACGGCACTCAGATTTGCTGCTGCCTACCTGCAGGATGACCTGAGACTTGTACCCTGTTGTTCTCTTCCCTAAATTAGGGGTGATACCCAGTAAAGAACCCTTGCTGGTTCACAATTTCATCTAGGACCTCCAACCAGTGGCTCAGACAATCCTTACCCTCCAGGACCAAATAGACTCACGAACCACCATAGTGCTACGAAATCGGTGAGGATTAGATCTTCTAACGTTGGAGAAGGGTGGCCTTCTCCTCAGGGAGGAATGTTACTTCTGTGTCAATCAAGAGAGTAGCAAAAAACATGATCCAACACTCCAGACAGATCTCCAAGTCATAAGGAACAGCTCATTGTCTCTGGCTGGTGGATCATTGATGTTCCACTATGGATGTTTCTTAACCCCCTTCTCCTTTTCCTAATCCTACTAACTGTTCTCTGTCTTATAAACTTCTTATCTAGATTTCCTCAATGACAAATTAAAAAATTTCTAACCAAACCTTTAATCGGTTGTTATTACAGGATTATCAGCCCCTACCTACAGAATCAGAGGCCCACAACCCCTATTATGCCCTAAAGATAAAGATCAAGCTTGCCTCAAGGACTTTGATGCTGCCACAACAGGAAGTAGTTTAATGATAACATTGCCCTCTTTCCTGAGCCCTGATTAGTTATCAATAGTAAACTAAGAAGTGTGGAATGTAGGGTAACAGGCCAGTGGAAAACCTCTCTGCCCCTGGCCTGTCCCCAAACCTGAGACTTGGAAACCCCCACCCCCATGACGCACAATTAAAGGCAAGCAATACTTTCACCCACGCAGTCCTTTTCCATGTGTGCATGCTCCAAAGACCTCAACCCCCCCCCCCCTCCTTGCCCAGTCCCTTGTTATTTCTGTTCCCACTTAGAGGCAGCTGTCATTCTGTGTTTCTCCCCAATAAATCTCTTGTGTGAAGTTTGTTGCATGGTGTGACTTTGTGGTATTCCTTGGCTCCCAGTTGCCAAGATGCCCTTGCACTGGAAAACCCTTCCACCAGAGGACCGTAACTCCTAGGGATGGGCATAAGTTTTCAAGCATGGGAATGGATGAAGAGCAAGGGTCAGTACCTGTTCCCTTTTTAAAAATGTTTGTTTTTAATGTATTTTATGTGTATGGATGTTTTGCCTGCATGTGTATCTGTGTACTATGTGTGTTCCTGGTGCCCTCAGGAGGCCAGACGGGATGTTGGATCTCGTGGGATTGGAGTTATAGACTGCTGTAAGCAGTCATGTTGTCGGCGCTGGAGATTGAACCTGGGTCCTTGGAAGAGTGGCCAGTGTTCTTGACCACTGAGCCTTCACTCCATGTCCTCTTATAATTTTATTTTTAACCATGTATGGGGGGGGCGGGATATGTGCATGTGAACGCCCACAGTAGTCAAGGAATTGGATCACTCTAGGGCTGGAGTCACACAAGGATTTGAGCAGTTTTTGCTGTTAACCTCTTAGCCATGTCTCCAGCCACTCCCCCATTTTCTTTCCTTCCTTTTTTCTTTTTTGAGGTAGAGTCTCACTCTATAGTGCAGGCTAGCCACCAGCTTCCTATATAGCCCAGGCTGGCCTTGCAAGTACTCATGATCCTTATGCCTCATTTTCTCAAGTGCTGGAACTATAGGCATGTGCTACCAGGTTTGGCCTTTTACCTCTTCTTTTTAACAGAGTTTAGTAGCCCTTGTAGACTAGGCTGGCCTCAAACTCATATTCTCCTGAATTTGCCTCCTGAATTTGGGGATTAAAGGTGTGGGCCACCACACTAAGTAATTTCCCCGATTTTAGGAGGTAGAAATCCAGTGGGGGAAGTAGTTTTATACAAAAATATAAGTCAAAGCAGACTGTAAAAATGTTAAGATGAATTACAACAATGAAGTGCACTTTCACATATAGGCAATATCTTCCAGTGAGAGTCAGGTTTATCATGACAATTTAGTTCTGGTCCTCAGCCTGTTTTCTGATGGGTAAAGTAAGTGCCATTTACCTTTAGAATTTGTTTTAACACATTAAGTAGATCTGCTGTTCCAGAACTTGCTATGTAGGCTAGACTGGCTTGAACTTGTGGTAATCCTCCTGCCTCAGCCTACTGAGTGCTAGGGTTATAGGAGCGCACCACCACACCCTATTAGCGTTCTAATTACAACCCTGTCTTGAGGAGTTCTAGTAAAGTAAAACTGTTCATAGCACACAGGTATATAGCCAATGCTTAATAAAAATAGCCATAATTACTTAATCCTCAAAAGAGTAAGGTGGAGCTGGTACCATTTTATCCACCTGCTCCAGGGTCTTCGCTATGTAGCCCTGGCTTGCCTGGAAATCAGGAGATCAGCCTGCCTCTGTCTCTAGAGTATTGGGATCAAAGGCATGAGCCACCATATCTGGCTATGGTTAATTTATTTACAGTTAAGTAAATTCAATCTCTGTGAGACTATTCTGAAGTTATCGAACTATAAAGACGCCAGCCCTGACTTTGCTCTGCAGATCTTTCCCCCAAACTCCTCCACCATAACCTTAAAAAAAAAAAGCGGGGCATGGGGGCCCACGCTTTTCATCCTAGCACTCGGTAGGCAGAGGTTGCGGATCTCTGAGTTCCAGGCCAGTCGAAGCTACGCACAGACCCAGTATCAAAACATCAACCAACCAAACCAAAAACGAAAAAAACCACATTTCCCCGTCTTCCTGCTGGAAAGCATTAGGGAGAAGGGTGACGATAAGGGGCAGTAAGTGGAGAAAGTTCAAGACGGAGCACTAGGGGCAGAAAGTCCCTCCAGGGATGGAAGCCGACAAGGTACAGCTGGAACACACACTACAATTCCTAGGTGCGCGCGATGCACATCTGGGCACGGTGACCGCCCACCGCCTCGGGGGCGGAGAACCTTCGCGCCCATAGCCTATCAGCGCTGCGGGGGCCGAGCCAGTCGCCTCTTCATTGGTGAGGAGTAGGGTGACGTCACGCTCGGGCGGAGGAGAGCGCCGTGATTGGTTGGCGCGGGGACGGGATTTGCGCTTCGAGTCTGCGCCGAACTTTCTCCGTCCAGGTTTCTCGGCGGTCGTGGAGCTCCGGAGGGCGAGGAGACGGCTCCGCGGAAACCTGGGTGTTGTTCTCAGGGCCGACTCCGGGAGAACCGCTGGCCGGAAGTGATCTGACTGACCGGAAGCGAGGCCTGAGGGGAAAGTGCGGATCCCGCCCCCCCCGAGGGTGGAGCTTTCGGTGGACGGGAGCGGAGGGGACGCTCCGAGCAGTTGACGTGCTGCGCGTCTCGACGGAGAGGCGGTGTGGAGGGCGCGCTCGGAGCGGCCGGGAGCTCAGGAGCACCGGGGCTGAGCTCTGGCAAGTCCGGAGGAGTTGGGACCCGAGAGCCGAACCGGAGGGGTTTTTGCCGCCGGGGCACCCGAGGAGCAGGCGGGGTGCAGCCTGCAGCTCAGGCTTGGGGTTGTGGTGCGCCGCGCGAGGGACACGGCTCCGGAGGCGCCCCTGCCGGGTAGAGTTCCGCTCCGTGCCTTTGTCCAGGGCGAGGAAGGAGCCGGGATGGCCTGGGCTCTGAAGCTGCCGCTGGCGGATGAAGTGATTGAGTCGGGGCTGGTGCAGGACTTTGATGCTAGCCTGTCCGGCATCGGCCAGGAACTGGGAGCTGGTGCTTATAGCATGAGGTGAGTGCTGTTTTCCTCAGACCTTCCTTACCTTCTGAATAACAAAGGCTTGGAAGTGGGGGAGGCGGGGGTACAGAGCTCAAAAAGCTGCCTGCAGCGTGGTGGGGAGGCTTCTTTTTTTTCTCCTGTTGGTTTGAGTAGTGAGAGGTGTGGGAGAGCTGGAAAAAGACTGTAGGAAGTGTCAACTCTGCGGGGCCCTTGGAAGGAGACGGAATGCCTCCTGATTAGCATCCAGATGGTGTGAGAGGCTTGGGCACTGGCTGTATATGTATATGTGGGTATGCCTGGATTCACGTGAGGAAAGGGTTACCTTGAGCAAGTGAGGGGTGTCTGGGAAGTAGGAGAGTTGGGAACTGGGCTTAAGTTGACTACTTGGGCAAGAGGTCCACACATAGCCGTCTCTTACGATAAACTTGTTATAAGGCTTCTCTTCCAGGGGTTCTGTCTTTAGAAACTTCAGCTGCGAAGTTTTTAAAAAGTGACAAAGAAAGCCATGTGTATTAGTGTAGGTCTGAAATACCCGCACCCCGGCACTCGGGGAATCAGGAGTTCAAGGCCATCCTTGGCTACATAGCAAGGACAGCATGGGCTACATGAAATCCTGTCTCAAAAAACGTGGCAAAGATAACTTCTAGATGTTTCTAGACACCTGTGTATTGAGCTCATTGTCAGGGAAGGTGGGGTGGAGGCTGTGGTGTAGATGTAATTCTAAACGGTCTTATTAAATAAGAAACACAGAGCCAAATACAGAGTTAAAAGCCCAGAGATTGAGCAGCAGCCAAGAGCTAAGACCACCTTATCTTACCACTCGCTGTCGTCCTTCCCCTGAGAGAGAGATCTTCTTCCTGTGTCCTGTCTTTTTTATTGCCTTTCTGTTCTGCCTTCTCATTGGTTCTAAACCCAACCACATGACTTCCTTGTCACTGCCTGTCTATACAGACCTCCAGGTCTCTATGGTTGGTACTGGGATTAAAGGCGTGTGTCACCATGCTGGCTGTGTCCTTGAACACAGAGATTTTGCCTGCCATGTGATTGGATTAAGGGCCTGTGCTACCACTACCAGACTTCTGCTTAATGGCTTGCTCTTAGCTCTGATCCCCAGGCAACTTTATTTATTAACATACAAATAAAATCACATTTCAGCACAAATAAAATAACACCATATTTTCCCCTTCTATTCTAATAAAAAGAAAAAAAGCAAAAAAGTTATAACTAATATAAGAAAAACTATATACAATAAGTACAATAACTATATACAATATATACAAGCAATAAATACCTAAACAATGTCTAGTCCATTTGCATTGACAAATTCAGAGAAAATAATTCCATTATCTATCCTATTTTGGTAAGTCCAAAATGTACCTGATTCACTTTCTATCCTAACTTATATTACTAATGGAACTATCTTTCTTTTCTTTCTTTTTTTTTTTCTGAATCATTCCTCCCATGGAATTTATTCAAGTCAGTTTAGGTGCAAGTGAGTAGCTACAAGTCTATATTACCCTCATGTTTAACCTTACATACAGAACAATAACCAAAGCATGTCTGCTGTCTTCTAAGATTATTGATGCAAAGCTATTTTGCTGTGCAATAGTTATTTTTTATTTAAATTTGAAATAAAAATATTTAATTTTTTTATGTGTGTGTGTATCATGTGTACATGAGTTTGAAGAGGTCAGAAGTCATCAAATCCCCTAGAACTGGAATCACAGACTGTTGCAAACCATGTGGGTGCTGGGAACTGAACCTGGTCCCTATGCAAGAACAGCAATTGCTGGGAACTGAACCTGGTCCCTCTGCAAGAACAGCAATTACTCTTAAGCACTGAGCCAACTTTCCAATGCCCCAGCAGTAGTCATTCTTTATCAGCCTTCCATACAGGCAGAATGTTGCAGCAGTGGTACCAGAGAAGAGAGTACTATGGGCTGAAGAGAGGTCTTTCTGGAGGAGATGAAACCCACCAGAGAAGCAGAAAAGAAGTGAAACCCACCACAGAAGCAGAAAAGAAGTGTGGCAGCTGTCCTGTGGAAACTAGGGTAATTGTTGTGAGCAGCACTTTCCACTCTGTGTTCTACAAAACAGTATTTGACAGTGGCAGCTTGGGGATGTGAATAACCATGCTGGATTAGACTATGATCAGCTCCAGTAGGACCTGAAGGGAAGAAACTACTTCGCTTTCTCTGATGGACTTCCCACAGAACACTCATTAGCGTCTTTCAGAATGTCCAGATTCCAGGTTCTGTGGAAACACCAATAGCATGATTAACAGAACTATCTTATGTCTTTCAAACTTATACACTTACACCTCTTTAGTGAGTTTCATTTCTAAAATTTTTAACAAGGAAAACTGTAACTATCTAATCTTTAACTATAACTATCTAATCTTCAACTATAACTATCTAATCTTCAACTATAACTATAACGATCTAATCTTAAACTCCCTCAGAAACCCAAGAAGGAAATAATATTACCTAAAAAAAAAAAAACAAAACAAAAACGGAAATGAACGCAAGCGGCTTTCAAAAAAAATGTGAGTTGACAGAAACAGCCAGCTGCCTGGACAGTCACCCAAGGTTTCTCCACAGCGTTGGGGCATCATCTTCAGCCTATAGGCTTAGCATATCTGACAGACTCATTTGTAAAGTAGGATGTACACAAAGCCAACAGTTCGACCTCACATTTGGAGAGAGTAGTCCATGTACCAGAAACACCTGAACTTCACTAGTCTCCTGTCATGATTCAGGATTTTAAATTCTGGAAATTGTTGATTTTTTTTTTAATTCAGCTGTCCATTCTTCTTGGCTCGTGTGTGTGGCTTCATCTCTGCATCCCGTTCTTCTCCGCATCCCTCTATTAAATGTCAGTCTACCATTGAGAAGTTAGATTCTGTCAGCTTAGTTACTCTTTCAAGAATAACTGTTTTAGCTGCTGTTCCACTACACACCAGAAGCCATCAGTCCACTGCCAGTTCAGCTGCCTTCAAAGAAAAGGGCACTGTATCTTTTCTGGATTGTAAAGGCCACTTCAGGGATGGTGCCATATTGTCCTGGCCTCAGAAGATGCCTTTTGTTAAAGCCACAACCACACTTGTCTTGGCAAGAATCGGTAGTCCTTTGTTTCGTGTCCTGTCTGTCCATTTTGTCCTGTTTGTCAGTAGTTGATTCGAGGATACTTTGTTGTCCAGTGGCTAACTTTTGCTACATTGAAAGTTAACTCCATGTGCAGTTTCTTCAGTGCCCAATTTTTCTCTGAAGTAGATTGGTACTCCCAGAAGCCGACATGTCTCATAGTCATAAAAAAAAAGAAAAAATTTGTAAGTTATTAAAACATTTTAAATACCATATTCTATAGATCTCTGAAGGGTTTGAAGATGACCTGTCTATCTAAAATATGTCTGCTCGATCTTGAAAACATACTTAATATGACTATAAGTTCAATTGTAATGTCTAACTACTAACTTTTCATTTCTTTATATCCTAATAGTTGGTAATAATAACATTCAAGGATTAGCAAATTGCATTTCATTGTTAAATGAACAATATAAGTACAATGTCTTGAACAAGATTAGAATATACGTATAGCATTTTCTAACTATCAATCTCAATATATATATAATTTGTATACAATATACAAAAATCCAATCCTGTAGCTAAAGTTTTCCTGCCTGGCCACTGGCCAATCAGTGATTTATTTATTGACGAATCAGCAACACATTTGCCATACAGAACATCCCACAGCACTTCCCCCCCTTTTTTTTTTCAAAAAGGAAGGTTTTAACCTTAACAAAGTAAAATTACATATAATTTGGGAATTTGGGCGTAGCTTCTCTTACTACTTCCTGCTGGAGGGGGGCGCTGTATCTTATGGGGACACAAAGAAAATTTTAGGATTATGGAATAGTCCATGAAGGTTTATCGTCTGAGCCAGTTGCCTTCAAACCATTCTGGATGTTGGATCATCTGGGCCTTGGTGTCATTGGAGACCTTTCAGGGGGTCTTGGCTGGTCAAACCTGATGTATCTTAATCTTGACCAAATCCATAGGCTCTGGCTTTCTGTGGGAACAAAAGCAGAGTCTCCTTTCCAAAGCAACACGTCTTTACATCCAAATTTTGAAGTCAAGGTATCTTTAAAATATACATATTGGTTTAACTCAACATCTTGTACGATCAAATGTTTTTCTGCAGTTAAAAATCCCAAAGACAGCACAATCCAGATTCTCTGTGTAATATTCATCTTTACGTGGCTTATTTTTTATATTAATTTTACTGTCTCTTTAAAGACTTTATTTTTAAAACTATGTATTTGTTTCTGTAATTGTATATATCACCTTTTTTGTCTCTTTCAAGCCTACGTATCTTTTACACACATTGCTATTACATCTGAATCTGTCTTATTGTGAATCTATTGCTTTAAACTGCAGCAGCTGTGGCTGCTGACTCCGCCCACCTCAGCTTCCCAACATGGTGGTGGTACTTTACCACCAGCTCTGGGAGCTATCGTGGGTCTATGCTTTTATCCAAGCAGCGTGTAGCCCAAAAACCTCTTTTTTTATTTTGTACTAGCAAAGTCTAAATCCACCATGCAGCTTAATGTGCCACTTGCAGGGGCCTCATTCCCGCCATACTGCAGATCAAGCGCGCATGCTAGGAACCCGCCAGTAGCTCAAACCGGCAGCTGCCACTCATTTGAGAGAGACAATTAGGAACTGCTTTTAGCTCTGTTTTAGAATCTTTTTTCTCAGGTTTTAGGTGGAAACTCTTGCCACCACGTTGGACGCCATTTGTAGCTAGAATTTTCCTTCCTGGCCCACAGTCAGGACAAATCTCTGACACCCACCAGTCCCACAGCCACTCAGACCCAACCAAGTAAACACAGAGACTTATATTGGTTACAAACTGTATGGCCGTGGCAGGCTTCTTGCTAACTGTTCTTACAGCTTAAATTAATCTATTTCCATTAATCTATACCTTGCCACATGGCTTGTGGCTTATCAGCATCTTCACATGCTGTTTCTCATCATGGCGGCTGGCAGTGTCTCTCTGACTCAGCCTTCTACTTCCCAGCTTTATTCTCCTCCTAGTCCCGCCTATATTTCCTGCCTGGCCACTGGCCAATCAGTGATTTATTTATTGACCAATCAGCAACACATTTGACATACAGAACATCCCACAGCACAATCCAATGTATTTAAAACTAGTAATTGTCTTTTAAATGTATTTAAAACTAGTAATTGTCTTTTAAATGTAGATTCAATAAACTATCTTTTTATTTATATCGTATCTATATCTTCTCTTTATTTTTCCAGTAGATTCAATAATCTACCCGCTATTCTATCATTTCTATGTATCTTTTTTTTTTTTTTTTCCCTCAGAGCTAAGGACCAAACCCAGGGCCTTGCGTTTGCAAGGCAAGCGCTCTACCCCTATCTTTTTTTTTTTTTTTTAACAAGAACCTGAAATCTAATATCCTTTGCTTATCCTTTTTTCTAACCCTTAACAACAACTTGTAACCAACCCTCATAAACAATGAAAATTATCCCAGACTCAAAACCCATTAAAAAGACCAAAAAACCACCTGCCCCACACCACCTCTTTGGGAATGTGGACGTCGTATTCTTAAAATTGCTTCCTGCTGGATATGGGCGAAGGCATCTTTATTCTGAAAAGAAGAATTTTGGGTTAATTGTCAAATTCTAGGAAAGGTAACTGTATCTTGTTTTCCAGTCTGTGCATAATGCCAAAGTTCAGGTTTTATCTCAAATCCTTATTCAAGTAGTCTTTGAGACTGGATCATCTCAGCTAGCCATCTCAAAATTGCTCTGAGCAGTTTGTAGTCCAAAGCTGATCTGTAGATGATGCTTGTCAGCTTAGTGGCATTATTATTGTCCACTTGTAATTGTTGTTGTGGGGCCCCATCTTCTTCCTGGAGACTTCAAATTTGATGTTAGGTCTGGCCATGATTTCCTGCAGAAAACTGATAAAGACTCGAACACAAAGACATGTATATGCAGCTAATTGAAGCCTTTTTTCTAGAATTAGTTAGTACTCTATATGACCATTAATATCTTAACAAAGTTTAAAATATATATATATAAATCTTGTAAATTTTGATATAAAGTTCATACTTTAAGAAAAGTTTAAAGAATCAGAATAGAATCAAAGAATTGAGATTAGTAGTAATAGAATAGTCCCTTACATTTTTTTTTTTTGTTGTTGTTGTTTGTTTTCTCCTGTCCCATAGCAGAAGATGGCTCTTTCTTTTGGCATGATACAGGGAGTTTGCATTTTCCTTTTGACAACATGCTTGGTTTTAAAGAAGGAGAGAGCCATTCTCCAACTCCAAAGCCAGCTTTACATTTAATTGAACTGGGACTACAAGAAGACCAATAGTGTTAATTGTCTTTAGAGAAGAGCAGGAACAAACATTTAGGAAGACTTATGAAATTTTATAGATGATATACCAACGGTTTTTAATGAATTCTTGCCACGTGGGCACCAAATGTAGATGTAATTCTAAGCAGTCTTATTAAATAAGAAACATGGAGCCAAATACAGAGTTAAAAGCCCAGAGATGGAGCAGTAGCCAAGAGCTAAGACCACCTTATCTTACCACTTGCTGCCGTCCTTCCCCTGAGAGAGAGACCTTCCTCCTGTGTCCTTTTTATTGCCTTTCTGTTCTGCCTTCTCATTGGTTCTAAACCCAACCACATGACTTCCTTGTCACTGCCTGTCTATACAGACCTCCAGGTCTCTATGGTTAGTACTGGGATTAAAGGTGTGTGTAACCATGCTGGCTATGTCCTTGAACACACAGAGATTTTTGCCTGCCATGTGATTGGATTAAGGGCCTGTGCTACCACTACCAGACTTCTGCTTAATGGCTTGCTCTTAGCTCTGATCCCCAGGCAACTTTATTTATTAACATACAAATAAAATCACATTTTAGCACATATAAAGTATCACCATACTGTGCTCCACACTGCCAGGAGCAAGCTTGCCCACCATTCATGTTTCCACTTGCCAACCAACATGTCAGTGACATCAGTTACCCAGAGAGGTCTGGGGAGGTCTTGGGACTTAAGCTTTGTCTGGCTCCTATTCAAGATGGAAGTTTTATTCAAAATGCCTTCAGTCTGGTTCCTTCTTTTATTCCCTCCTTGTCTTTGTACATTATTCAAATCCTTGATTATCTATTTCTGAGTAAAAGGGATTGCACTGACTGGGTCCTTAGGACCATGGGCTTAACTGAGTTAACTTTAGACTGAACAAGTTTAACTAAAGCATTCAGGATGGAAGGCCTTAATGAGGAACTGGAAGAAAAGAAGGACCAGTTGTCCTGTTAAGGCGTGAGCAAGGTGGTTAGCCAAGGGGACCAATCAAAGGGATTCAGGTACCAGTTGCCAGCGTGGCTCCTCTGTTCCTTCCTATCCAATAGGTTTTGTTTTAGTTTTGCTAAGGTGTCTAGGATTATTTCAGAATGATTGGCATAAAAACAACAGGTTTCCCACAAAGGGAATTTGCCTTTGACTTAACATTTTCAACCTGTTAAGGAAGCAGGGATGTACTCTTTCCTGTAACTGCTTCCAGCTGAAACTGGGGCATCAGTTGTCAGAGCCTTGGGAGGCTGAAAGGCTAGTCAAAGGCTGAAAGGCTAGTCAAAGGCTGGGCAATGAGGCATCTATCAGAAGCATCTGATTAGCTGATCCAGGTGAAAGGACAGTGTAGATTACTGTTTACAGCTCTAAAGGCAGTGGGACCTGGGAGAATGGAGCTGATAAATGAGGTGGACTAAAGTCTCAAGCAATAGCAACTTAATTTAAAGCATCAGGCAATTTATACTCTGAGAGTTAAGAAGAATCCTATGAATAAGGTGTCCAATCACAAGGACACACCATACAAGGGAAAAACCTGTATATTTCATAGAAGCATATGATTAACTGCAGCTGAAGTAAACTCACTTCTATCTGCTACACCTGGGAGGAGATAGCACTCTTTTTATATTAAAAAAAAAATATTATTTCTATGTTGATAGTCTTCACACCAAATATGGTTTCTTGTGTTGGAGACCCCTCCCCAATTTATTTGTGTGTGAGTGTGTGTGTACACATGCTATGGCACTTGTGGAGGTCAGGGGACAACTTTGAGGAACTGGTTCTGGTCTTCCACCATGTAGGTTCCAGGATGGAACTCAGGTCCTCAGACTCAGAGGCCAGGGCCTGGACTCACTGGCTGATGGACTCTCAGTGCCTGGGGCTTTAGCCACACTCTTCTCCCTCCTGTGGTAATTTCCCCACTGAGATGTCGTTTTCTTGTTTCTCTTTGCAGCCGTGGCTGTCCTGGAACTCACTCTGTAGACCAGGCTGGCCTGGAACTCAAGAGATCACCTGCCTTGGCCTCCCAAGTGCTGGGATTAAAGGCGTGAGCCACCACTGCCTGGCTCCCTCCGAGACTTTTAAGGCTAAAAATCTGTTTTCTAGAACCACTTTGGTGTTGGGTAAAGTTGCAGACCCTAGCTATCCAGGGATCAGAAGTCTCAAACCTGTCCAACCTAAGGAGGACATGAGAAGGTTCAAGCTTGGAGACATTTTTTGGAAATCTGGAATAGAAGGTGTTATCACTTGGGTCATCAGCCCACATAGAAATACAGCCAGTACAACATAGGCACACACATACACACCATCTTTAAGGTTTCTCTTTTATAAGTCCTTTTTTTTTTTTTTTTTTTTCAAATAAGCTAATCAGACTTTTTGGGATGTGCTTAAATTTGGTTTTCTTCTGACTTTTTTTTCTATTTCCATTTTGGAAAAATCTTTAGGACCATACTACTATCTAAAATGCATTTTCAGAGCTGATGCCCAGTGGATTCTGCTTTACAGGCCTGTGCTGCACAGGAGCAGCTGCGTTTGTATCCCCAGCATGCACATGAAAACGCCGGTACAGCTGCCTCGAAGGTCATCATTAGCTTATTTAAAAAAAAAAAAAAGGACTTATAAAAGATAAGCCTTAAAGATAGTGTGTATGTGTGTGCCTATGTTGTACTGGCTGTATTGCTATGTGGTCTGATGACCCTACCCCAGGATCACTGGGACCTGACTAGCATGCCTGTGTAAATGCAGGTGGAGGTCAGAGGTTGGTGTTATGTTTTCCTCATGGAAGTCAGAAGGTGTGGGATCCCTTGGAACTGGAGTTACAGATGGTTGTGAGCCGCCATGTGGGTGCTGGGAATTGAACCCAGGTTCTCTGAAAGAGCAGCCAGTGCTGAGCCGTCTCCCCAGCCCAAGCTGATTGTTTCTTTCATTGTGCAGAAGCTTCTTAGTTTATGAAGTCCCACTTGTCAGTTGTCACTAATTCTTAGGCAAGTGGAGTCCTATTCAGGAAGTCCTTTCCAACACCTATGTCATGTAGGAATAGGAAATGCAGGTACATGGTTTGTTTATTCTAGCAGTTCCAGTGTTTGATGTGTAGGTTTTTGATCCAGTTGGAGTTAGTTTTTGTGCAAGGTGATGGGTACAGGTCTAATTTCATTCTTCTGCTTGTGAACAACCAGTTTTCCCAACACCATTTGTTGAAGATGTGTTCGTTTCTCCAGCATATGTTTTTGACATCAATGTCTGATAAAGTAGCTGATGTTGTTTGACATTTGGGTCTTCGATTTTGTCTCATTGGTCTGTGTGTCTGTTTTTGTGCCGTGCTGTGCTGTTTTTATTACTGTGGCTCAGTGATGGATCTCAAGACCTGGAATTGTATTCCCTTCAGCATCATTCTTTTTGTTCGGGATTATTTTGGCTGTCTGGGGTCTTCGTGGTCCCATATGAATTTTAGGATAGTTTTTTGTTTTTGTTTTCTTTTCCTGTGAAGATGGGGATTTTGATTGGGATTACATTGAATCTGTACATAGTTTCTGGTAGAATGGTCATTTTCACAACGTTGATCCATGAGCATGGGATGTTTTCCCATTTTCTAGTATCTTTATTTCTTTCTTCAGAGGTTTGAAGTTTTTATGGTAGAAGTCCTTCATTTCTTGGTTAGATTATTCGTAGATATTCCATTTTCTTTGAGGCTGTTGTGAATGGGAACATGTCCATGTTCTCCTTCTCTGTGTGTGTATTGTTGGTGTGTAGTAAAGCTATCAGTTTGTGCAAGTTGATTCTGGAGCCTGCCACATTCCTGAATTTGTTTATTGTTCCTAGAAGTTCTGGTAGAGTTTTGGAGATCTCTATAGCATCATATTACCTGCAAGCAGGGGTAATTGACTACTTCTTTCCATATTTGTGTGCTTTAATTCCTTCTCTTGTCTTACTGCTCCAGCTGGAACTTTTAATGGTGTTGAAAAGAAATGGGAATAGTGGATATCTATCTGTCTTGTTCCTGACTTCAGTGGGATTGCTTCAAGCTTGGCTTTATTTAGGACAGTGGGTCTAGACCCCCTTGGGGTTGTATATCAGATATTTATATTACAATTCATAATAGAAAAATTCCAATTATGAAGTAGTAATGAAATAATTTTATGGTTGGGGGTCACCACAACATGAGGAACTATATTAAAGGTTTGCAGCATTAGAAAGGCTGAGAACCACTGATTTAGGATGATGTTGGCTGTGGGTTCCTTATATGTAGCTTTTATTATTTTGAAGTATGTTCCCTCTAAGCCCTACTTTCTCTAGGACTTTATTGAGGTATGCTGGATTTTATAAAGGGCTTTTTCTGCATCTCTTGAAATGATCGTGTGACTTTTGTCTTTAGGTCTATAAATGTGGTTTATTGCATTTATTGACTTGTATATGTTGAACCATCCCTGCATTTCAGGCGTAAAGCCTACTTGGTCAAGGTGTATAATCTTTTTTATGTATTCTGTATTCTGTTTGGAAGTATTTTATTGTGTATTTTTGAGTCTGTGTTTATCAGGGCTATTGGCCTATAGTTTTCTCTTTTTCTGTTGCATCTTTCCCTGGTTGAGGATTGGTCTGACACAGTAGGAGTTTGGGAGTGCTCCTTCTGTTTTCTTCCTCTCTTCTTTATTTTAATAGTTGAAGGAAAGGCTGTAGATCTCTGACTATCTTACAGAGTTCTGCTATGAATCCATCTGACCATGAACTTTTTTTTTCATAGTTGGAAGGTTTTTTGTCACTATTTCAATCCCCTCATTTGTTGTGGGTCTGTTTAGGTTGTTGACTTCTTGGTTTCTACGATTTGCTGATTCTTTGCATTGTTTTCTTTGTTTCTGTTTTGTTGATTTCTGCTCTGATATTATTTCTTGAATTTGTTTTGTTCTTGTTTTTTCCAGTTTTTTTGAGTTGCATCATTAAGCCATTTATCTGTGCTCTTTGTGGTTTTTAATGTGGGCATGTAGAACGGATTTCTCATGGAGGACTGTCTGCAGGGTGTCTTTGTTTTCGTCTTCAGTTAGTTCCAGGGAGTTTCTTTCTTTCTTGATTCCTTTGACCCATTTGTAATTTAGTAATGAGTTGTTTAATCTTCATGAATTTGCATATTTACTAGAGGATTTTTTTAATTTTTTATTTTTTTCCTGCCAATTTTAAGTTGGATTGCACTATGGTCAGATAGGATACAGGGAGTGATTTCAGTCTTTTTGAATTTGGAAAGATTTGTTTTGTGTCCCAGAATGTGGTCTGTTTTAGAAAAGCTTCCATGTGCTGCTGAATAGAATGTGTATTCTTGTATTCTTTAGTGTTTGGATAGAATAGTCTGTAGACATCTGTTAAGTTCATTTAAAGTCTGATGTCAGTTATTTCTGATGTTTCTTCTTTCTTTTCTGTCCAAATGACCTGTCTATTGGAGAGAGTGGAGTATTGAAATCAACTACTATTAATGGATTGATGTTAACGTTTTCCATGAGATTAGGTGTACATGTATTTTGGATAGTGATGTCTTCTTGGTTAACTGTCCCTGATTGGAGTGAAGTGTCCCTCTTGATCTCTTTTGATTAGTTTTAGGTTGAAGTCAGACAATAGGATAGCAGTGCCTGCTTGATTAGAGTACTTTGTTCATCCTTTTTACTCCAAGGCAGTACCTATGTTTCTTTCTTTCTCATCTTTTTTCTTCTTTTTTCTTTTGGTTTTTCAAGGCAGGGTCTCTTGTGTCCCAGACTGGCCATGAGCTTACTGTTTAGTAGAGGATGATCCAAACTACTATATATTTTTAACATTTATTTATTTGTTTGTGTGTATGTAAAGCTACACAGAGAAACCCTGTCTCAAAAAACCAAAAAAAAAAAAAAAAAAAAACCAACAACAACAACAAAAAAACAAAAAACAAGTGCTTCTGTCTGCTGAGCCGTTTCACTAGGCTGCCTGAACTTCTGGTCCTCCTGTCTTTACCTCTCAAGTGTGGGCTGTAGGAGTGTTCTGCCATGCCTAGTTTACACTACAGACCAAACACAGGGTCTTGTGCATGCTGGAGAGGCATTCTACCAGCTGATCCACATCTCCAGCACCCATCTCGTCCTTTAACAATTGAACTTTCTATACTTTACGTTTGATTAAAGATAGGACAAATTGCCCAGGCATAGTGGCAGACACCTTTAATCTCAGCACTCAGAAGGCAAAGTCAGGTAGATCTCTGTGAGTTCCAGGACAGGCTGGGCTGTGTAGAAAGATGGTCTCAAGAAACAAAGAACAAAAAGAAAATGATATGCCAAACTGACAACAGTATATATAGCACTGATTCTGCAGAATTGAAACAGAAGTATAAAATCCCATCAGTAATATTTACTAAGCACCTAAGTCTTAGGGTTTCTACTACTGTGAAGTGACACCATGACCATGGCAACTCTTGTAAAGGAAAACATTTAATTGAGGGGGCCTGCTTACAGTTTCAGAGTTTCAGTCCATTATCCTCATAACGGGGAGCATGACAGTGTGCAGGCAGAAGAGTTGCTGGAGAAGTAGCTGAAAGTCCTACATCTTGCAGGCAACAGGAATTGGTCTGAGACACTGAGTGGTATCCTGAGCATAGGAAACCTTAAAGCCCACCCCCACAGTGACACACTTCCTCCAATAAGGCTATACCCACTCCAACAAAGCCACACCTCCTAATAGTGCCACTTCCTATGAGATTATGGGGGGTAATTACATTCAAACTATCACAACATAGAAGTCATCCCTTCAAATAGCTTCACTGAAATGAGTTAAATGAATGAAGCAATTTGATAATGTAATAAAATGCTTACTTACACATTGGCAGAAACTACGGAGAGTCTACCAGAATGGGTTTTCCTAATTTGTAATCAGCTTACCCTTGAGAACAGAGCAGACTTTCCCCTTGCTTTAGCATATATTAATTATCCGTAATAGGTTTTCTTCTAACATGCTCATTTTGATAATTTTCACCCTGCATTACTCTCTCTTGTACTCCCACTGATCTTTTCCCTCTTTCTAGCTAATCCTACTTTCATGTCATGTGTGTGAGTATGTGACAAGAGGTGGGTGTCTTAGTCAGGGCTACCATTGCAGTTGATGAAGCACCATGACCAAAGCAACCTGGGGAGGAAAGGGTTTATTTGGCTTCCACATCACAGTTCATCTGCAAAAGAAGTCAGAGAAGGAACTTAAGCAGGGCAGGAACCTGGAGGCAGGAACTGATGCAGAGGCCATGGAGGATGCTGCTTATTGGCCTGCTTTCTTACAGAACCCAGGACCACCAGCCCAGGGATGGCACCACCCACAAGGGGCTGGTCCCTCCCCCGTCAATCACTAAGAACATGCCCTACAGGCTTGCCTGCAGCCTGATCTTGTGGAGCCTTTTTTTCAATTGAGGTTCCCTCCCCACTGATGACTCTAGCTTGTGTCAAATTGACATAAAGCTAGCCAGTACACTGGCTTTTACACTTCCAAATTGGTTTTATTTTGAATGCATTTTGTTTAAGAGCACTGGCTGCTCTTTCAGAGGTACTGAGTTCAATTCCCAGCAACTACATGGTGGCTCACAACTATCTATAATAGGATCTGGTGCCCTCTTCTGGTGTGCAGGCATGCATGCAGTCAGAGCACTCATACCTAAAAAACAAAATACATAAATAAATAAACTAAAAAAAGAAGTAGGGGCCTTGGACTGTGTTTACCAGGGATCTTTAGTCTGCATCTCTAGGATTGTGGAACTGGATGATCTTTTGCTCCAGCAGTAAAGAAATGTAGTATAGAAAAACCTAGGTAATTCTAGAAAGTAAAATCTCTGATGAAGGGCTGGTAGGATTGCTCAGTAGGTACAGGCGCTCACTGCTAAGTCTAATAACCCGAGTTCTGCCCCTTATGATGGATGGAGAGAACAGACTCCAGAAAGTTGTCCTTTCTCCCTCATATGTGCACTGTGTGTGTGTGTGTGTGTGTGTGTAAATGTAGACGTATTAGGGGCAGCTGTACTGCTTTGGAACTTTTAGAATCTCAGCCTTAAATGACAGATCTTTGCTTAGTCATGGAGACTTAGGTGGGGTGCCACACAGTGCGGACCAGGACCTGTTGTTGTATGTTAGCCTACCTAGGCACTGAGCTTGGAGAAAGAAAATACCAACCTGCGTTAATGAGGGTTGAGCTGTTGCTATGTCAGAGTCCAATTTACCTCGATTCCTGGTAATCTTCATTAATCTTTCACAGAAATCAGTAGAGGTGACTGTTTGTCACAGTAAAGTCTCCCAACGCCTTTTCTCACCTTGCTTTGTTTTCTACAGTGTTTGTTGTAGCTGATCTTGAGAATTGTGACAGAGTTCTTTTCTAGAAAACTGCATGCTTCTATGGTTTGAAATAGTCTCCAGGGAACAAGAGTGTTTTTCTCTGACTGATGTGCCTAGGAAGGAGAGATTCCCCACCTTATGTGCTCATTCTCATTAGGTCTCCTACAGCCCAGACTGGCTCTGAGTTCACAGTCCTCTCCTTCAGCCTCCTAGTGCTGGGTTAGAGCTGTGCACCATCACACTGGGCTTCTCCACTCTTTTTTTTTAGACAAGTATTATTTGTTTTTATTTTACATGTATGAGTGTTTTGCCTGCATATATGTATGCCCTGTGTGTGTACCTGGCCAGAAAAGGTGTTGGATTCCTAGGACTAGAGTTAGAGGTAGTTGTGAGCCACCATGGGTGTGCTGGGAATCCAACCCAAGCAGCTGGTACTTTTAACACTGAGTTTTCTCTCCAGCCTCACTTTCCTCTTTTAACTGCACCCATTTGGACAGAATACATACAGCTACAGGCCTGAGGAAGAAGAGAGCACCTTCCATGTCTGTTCTTCTCAGAACTTCTTAGCTACCGGCAACTTTCATAAAAACTGGGTGTAGTGACGCTGGGCTCTGTCCCAGCTCTTGGAGGTGGAGACAAGAGGATCTCTAGACTGGGGCCAGCTTGGGTTACGTAGGAGATTCTGCCTTTCAATACGAGCAGCAGCACGTGTGAATCTGGCGTTTTTATTTTGTCGTTTCTCTCCTGTGGTGCTGTGGTCAAGGCAGAGCCTCACAGACGCCCTGCTCTGCATGGAGCTCTATCTCCAACTTTTCTTCCCACTTAAGCTGGGCATGGCTATGTGCTTGCCCGTGACCCCAGGGTGTGTGAGGGTTGGAGACAGGCTTGTTGGGCTGCTAGCCACCAGCCTAGCTAGGTTCAGTGCGATGTCTGTCTCAAGGGGATAAGGCTGAGAGTGAGAAAGCAGGACCCCTGACCTTCTCTGGCCTGTTTCCAGAAGTGCACACCCTCCTCTCAGGACACACACACACCTCATACACACACATGTGCACAAAAAACATTAAGAGAAGAAAACACCACAGACAAAAGATGTACTTTTTGAGCTAGGCAAAGTGGCATACACTTGTAATCCCAGCACTCTAGAAATGAAGGTAGGAAGATCTCTAGATAAAGGCCAGCCTAGGTTACATAATAAACACTCTTAAAAACAAATGCAAAAATTCCTGTAACTTCAGCTCCAGGGGATCTCACATCCTCTTCTGGTGTCTGAGAGTTCCAGGTGTACATCTGTTGCACATATGTATAGAATAAATAAATATTTTTTTAATGTAGACAAACAAAAAGATTGAGTATTTAAATTCTTCAGTACCATCCCCTTTCTCCAAAGGTTTTGTTGTTGTTGTTGTTTTGGGGTAGGTTTTTTGTTTGCTTATTTTCTGAAACAGAGTCTCACTGTCTAGCCTTGGCTGGCCTGGAACTACAGACCTGGAGGTCAAGGCCAGCCCTCTGAGTGCCGAGATTAAAAGTATGCACCACCACCACCACACTTGACTATGATTTTTCTTATTTACAAAAAATTTTTATCATAGAAAGCTTCAAATACATAACAAAGTAAACATATAAGATAATAAGCACCATATACTCAGAACCCTGTTTTGGGGCCCTTAACATGAAATCTATCATTTATACCTCTGCCAATTTCCCTTCTTACTCTCAATTTTTTTAAATAGAAATAATTATGTTTTATTTTATGTAGATGGATGTTTGCATGTGTGTGTGTGTACCACGTGTTGTGCCTGGTACCTATGGAGGTCAGAAGAAGGCATTGGATCTCCTGCAGCTGGAGTTACAGAAAGTTGTGAGTCACTATGTGGGTGCTGTCAATTAAACCCTGGTCCTCTGCAAGAGCAGCCAATGACCTTAACTGTCCTTAACTGCTAAGTCATCCCTCCAGCCCCTTAAATTCTTTCTTCTCTTCCTTTTTTTTTTTCCTTGTCAATTTTATACATGTATACAGTGTATTTTGATCATGGTCACCTCCATTTCTTCCCCCCACTTCGCTAACTCGCATCCTTTTTTCCCCCAGTGAGTCTGGATAGTTCTGCCTGTGTGCACATGGACTGTGGGATCATCTACTAGAGCATGGCCACACCCCCAAGTACAAATGTCTTGCCTTCTTTCAGAGCCGTCAATGTAGCTCTTTGGCCAGCCCTGAGCCTTGTGCACCTCCCCATGTGTGCTGGAATCTTGCCTGGCTTGATCTCATCTGAGTCTCATGCTAACCACGGCTGCTGTGGATTTTATGAGGGCAACAGCCATGTCATGTCCAGGAGACAGCATTTCAGAGCACTTCTTTGTGTCTCTTACATGTTTTTCTGCCTCCGGTGATACTTCCTGAGCCTTGGGATGGGGGTTTGTATAAATGTCCTATTTAGTGAGTACAGTCACTGATTCTCAGCCCTTTGACCAGTTGTGACTTTCTGTATTGACTATTGGCTGCTGTAAAAAGCTTCAGTGACAAAGGTTGATTGCAGCACAAATCTATGAATATAAATATAATACTTAGAAAGCAGTTTGACTGCATGGCCAGTTAGCAGAACAGCATTAGGAGGTTCCCTGAGGGTCTGTGACCGCCTCACTCATAGGCTTCTGACAGACATACCGTACAGGTGTGACTTCCCTCCTGTGGAGTAGCTGTCAGATCTAGTCAGAAAGCACTTGGTTGCCACCATAACCTTCATGCCGTCATTCCACCACTGGGCACATCTTCCTGGGTAGGTCCAGGCCTGAGAGGAAGATGACTGATCACTTTTCTCCCCAGCAGCCACATAGCACTTTCCAGCCCCATGAAAGCGAGCCGGGAGTTTTGTGACCAGTTCCAGATTGATGTTTCTGTATCGTTCAGTGAAGATGTGTGGTGTCTTCAGCAGCAGGGTCTCATCATCTAGTTATGGGCAATGAAGAGCAATGTCAATAGCCTGTGTTGTTTTGGGGGCCTCCAGAGACTCCCTGACTAATCACTCTTTAGGGATCCCATGACTGGCACTGCCATTTTAATTTAATGCCCCGTGTCTCCTGGGAGCGGTGTGTAGGGTGTCTCTGTTCAAACTCCTTAATTTTTTCCCCTTTAGTTAGCTTATGGGTGAACCCTTTTCTAAAGTTGTATCATTGTACATTTCCACTGCTTCATCTTCTCACCAACGTTTTGAGGTCTCGTTCATTTTTTTTTTTTTAATATTTTTTTATTGTGTATGCAGTGCTCTGCCTCCATGTATGTCTTCACACCAGAAGAGGGCGCCAGATCTCATTACAGATAGTTGTGAGCCACCATGTAGTTGCTGGGAATTGAACTCAGGACCTCTGGAAGAGCAGCCAGGGTTCTTAACCTCTGAGCCATTTCTACAGCCCAAGTTCTTGTTCATTTAAATCTTAGTGTTCTAGTGTGTACATATTCTTCAGAGGAAATTGAAATACATTTTATTTTGAGAGTTTTATGATTTGTCTTCAGATAATTGGAAATGCACTATGTTGGTAGATTCTAAGAACATTTAAAACACAAACTAGAGTGACTGTTCATCAAGATTCAGAGTAATACCCACAATATCTATGGTTAAAGTTTGTGAGAGAAAGATTTTGCTGATTGTTTACATCTATTTTATGGTTTCCAAAATATTTCTGATGTATTTGTTCTTGATCTGTTATGAGATAGTATCTACAGTGTAGGCCAAGCTGGCCATGAACTCACAGACATGCCTCAGCATCCTGGTAGCTGAGATAGGCATAAACAGACTTTCTTGTGACTTTTAAGGAATTATAAATGTTGTAGCTGGGTGTGACAGTGCCTGCCTGTAAACCCAGCACTTGAAAGGTAAAGATAATAATGTCAGGAATTCAAGGATATCCTTGATGACATAGGGAGTTCAAGGCCAGTCTATGGTGTATGGTGAGGCCCTATTTTGTTTTGTTTTATTGTTTTTAAAAAATAAAAGCAAAAACCAGCTGGAGAGATGGCTCAGTAGTTTAAGAGTCTTCCAGAGGAACAGTTTGATTCCCAGCATGCACGTGGCTTCTCATAACAAGCTGTAACTCTAGTTCCAGGGGATCTTATACCCTCTTCTGGCCTTGACAGACACCAAACATGCAATGCACAGACATACATGTAGTTAAAACACCCATACACATAAAATAAAAAACAAAACAAGGTGTGCATCCTGTGAGTTCCAGGCCAGCCTGGTCTACAGAGTGAGATCCAGGTCATCCAGGACTGTCTTGAAAAACCAAAACCAAACAGACAAAACAGCAGAAACAAGTTGTTTAAGTCCTGTAGTGATATATTGTGTACCCTGATAAAATTTGCCTGAAGATCAGAGGACAGAACAAGCCACTGGATTAAACAAAGAAGCCATGCAGTGACGGCACACACCTTTAATCCTACCCACTCGGGAGGCTGAGATCTGTCTGGATCTCTGAGTTCAAAGCCACCCTGGACTAGATGAGATGGTTTCAGTCTAGGAGAGAAACAAAGCCAGGCAGTGGTGGCCCATGCCTTTAATTCCAGTATTTGGAAGTCACACGCCTTTAATCCCAGCATTAGGAAGGGTGAGACAGGAAATGATGACTGGGCAGAGAAAGGTATATAAGGTGTGAGGAGACAGGAACTGAAGACCTTTTCAGGCTGAGGAGCCCTAGAAGTAAGAGATGGCTATGGCTTGTTCCTTTGTCTCTCTGATCTTTCAGCATCTACCCCAGTATCTGGTTTGGGGTTTTTTATTAAAAGACCATTTAGTAATTCGTACTACAAAGTCTTTACCGTAGATTAGCTCATGTGTTTATATAAAGTTGCTGTAGTTACTTTTTTTTTTTTTTTAAAGATTTATTTATTTATTGTGTATACAGCATGTGCCCTCTTCTGGCCTGCAGATCTCATTACAGATGGTTGTGAGCCACCATGTGGTTGCTGGGAATTGAACTCAGGACCTCTGGAAGAGCAGTCAGTGCTCTTAACCTCTGAGCCATCTCTCCAGCCCCCTGTAGTTACTTTTGAGACCAAATGCATCTTGGAGTGTTGCTTAAACAGTACCCAGTGCTGGGTAGTGAATAAAGAGCGAGCTTTACTTAGTGCACTGTTCTGGGATTGGCCAGCCAGGTATTGGCACCTGCTCTGCTCTGTTTAGGGCTACTTGGTAGGTAGCATCACACGGGGAATTAGAGAAGGCCCTTGTAAAACACCATGCTGTCGGGAACTGTGCTCCACAGGACTTTGCTTCTCTCTCGGCGTGCAGCCCCCTCAACCTTGTGTTTGATTCATTTTCAACAATTCTGCTGTCTCAGTGTTACCACACTGAGGAGAAAACACACAGCTTTGGGGAGACTGCTCATCGCTAACCACTGGCCCGGACGTCCTAGACTTGCATTTCTGTGAGTCCTGTAATACAGTCTTGGCACGCATGTGCTAACAGAGAATGTTGTCATTAATTACGTTCTTGGTCGGAGGATGTCACAGTAATCATACTGGTGGTTGGACAAAGTTTCACCAAGTAAATAGTGTTCATGGCTTTTCAAAGACTTTTGTGGTTAATTCTTTTATTAAGTTAGTGAATCTGCTTTTGTACCGTTATCCGATATTAATAGAAGTCGTTTGTTTTATTTTAGTGATGTCCTTGCGTTGCCCATTTTTAAGCAAGAAGAGTCAAGTTTGCCTCTCGACAACGAGAATGAAATCCTGCCTTTTCAGTACGTGCTTTGTGCGGCCACCTCCCCAGCGGTGAAGCTCCACGATGAAACCCTGACCTATCTCAACCAAGGTCAGACATTTTCTCACTTCTCGGACAGTGGAGACTGCTGGGCCTAGGACATGTGACTGTAGATACTTAGGTGACAGAGAGTAGACCTGTGTAGTGTGACCTGCCACACTAGAGCCTTATGAGATGGTGTCACCGACTCATTTTGTCTGTCTGCCCATTTCCAATTCACGATCCTTGGTTATCCCCATTAGTATTACTCTACCCGGCCTTGGACAGGTTGCTTTGACTTTTTGTTTTACTTTCCTTGTCTGTGAAAATGGGATTGATGATAACTTAGAAAGTTGTGTCTATTACATGTAATAGGATAGGAAAGTGCCAGCACAGTGCCTAGCCACTGTTTGGTATTAATAGTATTATTTGTACATTCGGCAACTGTGTTCTTTTTTTTCTGAGTCTAGATAAGTGAATTGTGATAGGTGTAATTTGTAATTTTCTTCCAGGACAGTCTTATGAAATCCGAATGTTAGACAATAGGAAACTTGGAGAACTTCCAGAAATCAATGGCAAGTTGGTGAAGGTAAAACAAGCAACCTGTTCTTCCACATAAAAGCCTTTTGCTGCTCCTTTCAGTTTTTCCTGTGTGTTTGTTTTCTTGGCAAAGTCTCATTATCTATTCTAGGCTGGCCTGAATCCTGGATCCTGCCCCAGCTTAGCAGAGTGTAATGCTCGGATTCCAGGAATGTGCCATCATGCATAGCTGTTAGTCCTTTTCTTTCTGTTTCATATTTTTTGGATCCTTACAGGCAGGGCTCGATGATATCTTTTTGTCAGATTGAGAGATAAACTGACACTCTTTGGGGTCAGATTAAGCCTTGCTGTTCACATGGAGTTTTTAATTAACTAACTATGTGGCTTGTGTACACATGCCACAGTTTGAGTGTGGAGGTCAGAGGACATCTTGAGGGAGTCAGTTTTCTCTCCCTACCATGTGGGTTCCAGGGATTGAATTCAGGGTTGTCCCTCTCACCTGCTAAGCCGTCTTGCTGGGCTTCACGGGTTTCTCAGAGTTGCAGAAGGCTTTCCAGTCCTTGTCAGGACAGCTTCCTGGTGGAGTTGTTTTGGGTGGTATGAAATCAGCTCCCTAAGGATTTTAATTTTAATGATAATTTTGTGTGTGTTTGGTGTTGGGGATCGAAGCAAGAGCCTACTGTATGTTGATTAGATCTCTGCCACTGCTGGGCGGTGGTAGCTCACGCCTTTAATCCCAGCACTGGGAGGCAGAGCCAGGTAGATCTCTGTGAGTTCGAGGCCAGCCTGGGCTACCAAGTGAGTTCCAGGAAAAGGCGCAAAGCTACACAGAGAAACCCTGTCTCGAAAAAGCAAAAAAAAAAAAAAAAAAAAAAAAATCTCTGCCACTGAGCTACATGCACCCCCAGCTGTTCTTAAGGGTTAGGTTTCTGGTTCTTTGGCTACCTGGACTTATAACAGGGAAAGCAGAAACTGCTGTCGATGCTTCTCCTTTCCTCTTGCTGCATCCCGGATGTGAACTGAGTCTGCAGCAGTTTACTGGGGTCACCACGGAAAAGGGCTCGGAGTTCTCACTTTGGCCCGTGTGGTCTGACCTGAAGATCAGGGCAGCCCAGGAGCCAACAGTGTTTCCAATAGTCCGACAAGGCTACTGACTTCAGTAATGGGATGCATCACCCGGGACTGCCTGCCCACTGAAGGAGACCATGCACACTCTGTCTATAATAAAGATCTGTAGCAAAACCAGGACCCAACAACTACTGTTGATGAGTAGCGTTTGCTTTGTGGACGGGTGGTAAGGATTTGGAGAACTCACAGCATACTTGGTGCAGGAGTTTCATCAGCCACTGTAAAAGTGTGGGGGGAGGGTGATAGCTACCCCCACAAAGTGAGAATAACAAGGAAAGTGCCGGGAGTAGCCTTATGACCCTCGGTGTCTATAGCTTGTGTGTAGAATTGGCAAGTGGGTTCTCGTGTGTGTTTCATACAGACCTGAGGATTGGGCTGGCAGGATGGCTCAGCAGGTGGAAGTGCTTACTGCCACGGGTAGGTGACTTGAATTCTGTCCTCCACACCTACATGGTGTAAGGACTCTGTGGTGTGCATACACTCCCCCAGTAAGGAAATAAAGAAGGAAATGTAATAAGAATTACAAAAAAGAAAAAGTACTTCACATAGTGGTTATGGTGGCACAGTGGTTGGAGGACTGTTCAAGGCTAGACCGGGCTGTGTAGTGTGTTTGAGACCAGGCTAGGCTACAAAGTGAGACCCTCTCAGTTTCACTTAGGAGTCCGTCAACAGCTCAGGTATATTCTCAGTTAACTGTAAAAATGATGTGTGATCCCAGCACTCGGGAGGCTGAGGAAGGAGGAGGGTCCAGAATCTGATGCCAGGGCTAGAGAGATGGCTCGTTGGATAAAAGCACGTGCTGCCCAGCCTGCCACCCTGACTGTGAGTCCTGGGACTCACGTGGTGGAAGGAGAGAGGCCTCTCCCTCACTTTGTCTGCTGCCGTGAGTCCTGTGGTACGTCCACAAATGCTCATGCGCACACCCACCCCACACTCACACGAAGGCTGTACAGGAGAGCTTCTGAGACTCACACAGAAGCGTTTAGATTGTGTGTAGAAGCCAGCTCGCATTAACTCTGCTAGCTTTCCTTTGTCTGGACTGGTTTTCTAGACTCCTGTGGACTGACACTGCCCTTCCTTTAGAGCATATTCCGGGTGGTGTTCCATGACAGACGGTTGCAGTACACCGAGCACCAGCAACTGGAAGGCTGGAGGTGGAACCGGCCCGGAGACAGGATTCTTGACATAGGTGAGTCAGGAGAAGCTGCTGCTCCGAAACGTCCGTCCGACTGAGTCTGGAGCTGGCTCTACTTGACTCCCCTGATGTGTGCTTCAGAGGCTCAGTTAGCAGGAACCCTGAAGTGAGGACTGCTAAGCATAAGAAGATCACTTGTAAGATGACATCAGGGTTGAAGCAGGACATGAACATCAAGTTCCAAAGCAGCTTGTCCGTTGTTTCAGAGTGCTTTTGTTTGGAACTATAGTAATATAAAATAAGTATTCATATGTAGTATAAAATTTCATTTTTTCCATTTTAGACAGACTGTTGAATAATATTAAGTGCATTTACTTTGTCTAATTATCACTATTATCTGTTTGCAGAACTTCTTTTGTCTTATGAGACTGAAATCTGTACTCTACGTTGTAGCTTTTCATCCTGTTTTTCCCCATGCCGCTAGCCACTCTCTTGCCCTGTCACTGTCTGCCCCGGGCACCCCATGGGGGTATTTGTCCTTCGTGACTGGCTTCTGTGAGTTGGCAGTAGCCTTTCAAGATTCACCCATGTTGTAGCATATGTCGGAGTTCCTTTCCTTTTCAAGGCTGAAGAGTATCCAGTGTCCACAACATTCTGTTTACTCACTCACCTGTGAGGGACACGGATAGCGTTCACTATTGGGCTCTTTTGAGTAATGTTCCTGTGCACTTGGACATGATAATATTTGTTTGAGCCTCTGCCTTGGTTCCTTGTGTGTCTGAAACAATATCTCATTCTGTAGCCCAGGCTGGCCTTGAGCTAGCTCATGGTGGTCCTCCTGACTGTCTTTTGCGTGCAGACTGTTGATATGAGCCACCACACTCAGGCTTCTGTCTTCATCAAGAAGTGGCAGTGTTGGGCCATATGCCAGTTCTATTTTTAATCTTTTTTTGAAAAATGCCTGTCATGCTTTTTACCAGTAGCATTCAAGTACTGTCTGTATTTGACAATATTTATAATTTTCTGATCCCAGTTCTCAAGAGGTAGAAGCAGGAGGATTATGTCTCAAAAAGTTTCATAATTTTCATATTAGCGTTAGTTTGTAGACTTACTATAAGTTGCTTTCTTACCTAAAACCACAGTAGTCATGGGCATGGTAGCTCATGCCTGTAGTCCCAGCTACTCAAGAGGTAGAGGCAGAGTTGCTTGAGTCCAGGCAATACACTGAGACCCTCATCTTAAAACCAAAAACAAGCCAGGTGGTGGTGGCGCACGCCTTTAATCCAAGCACTTGGAAGCAGAGGCAGGCGGATCTCTGTGAGTTCGAGGCCAGCCTGGTCTACAGAGTGAGTTCCAGGACAGCCAGAGCTACACAGAGAAACCCTGTCTGGAAAAACCAAAAGAAAAACAAACAAAAAACAAAAACAAGGAGCCCTCAGAATTGTTCAGTGATTCCTGTTGTGTTTCTCAGATATCCCAATGTCTGTGGGTATAATTGATCCCAGGGCCAATCCTACCCAGCTAAATACAGTGGAGTTCCTGTGGGACCCAGCAAAGAGGACATCTGTGTTTATTCAGGTAAGGCATCCCAGTTGCCATTACAGTTAGAGAGAGCACCTGTTACTCCCAGTGTGTTTTTAAAGACTAAAACATATCAGGGCTGGAGATATAGCTCAGTTAGTAGAGGGCTTGCTTAGCATGCATGAGGCCTTGGATTTGATCCCCTGCACCCCATAAACCTGTGTGGTAGTACACACTTGCGTAGTAAAAGTAGGAAGATCAGAGTTACAGAGTGAGTTCAAGGCAGTCTGAGGTATGTGAGCTGGTGTCTCAAACAATAAACTAGCAACAATAAAAATAAAGAATAAGATCTATGAAACTTAAAATCCTTTTGTGTAGGTAGACATGGTGGTGCACGCCTTTAATTCCAGCACTGGCAGATCTCTATGAATTTGACGCCTGCCTGGTCTACTTAGCGAGACCAGGACAGCCAGGGCTACACAGAGAGACTCCCATCTCAGAACAAACAGACAGAAGAATCTTGTTTGAGTGTGAGTTGTGTGTGTGCACCTGTGCAAGAACGTGCATGCTGGGGATTGAGCCTGCGGCCTTCTGCATGCTGCGGCCTTCTGCGTGCTGCGGCCTTCTGCGTGCGAAGCACACATTCTTCCACCAGGCTGCAGCTGTTTCTCAGAGTTCCAGCCAGTCAGGTTCAGGCAGCTCAATAGGAAGAGTTTTTTCATTGTTCCTTCTAAGTTTATGAAATCTATTTACTTATATCTCTCTGGAGTGTTTGCTGTTGTTTACATAATATACCATTCTTTGATCGTGGATAATTTGTCAAACAATTATTTAACAGGTAAACTGTTCTGTTTTTATTGTTAACCATAGTTATTTTTAATGTACATAAAGTTTGATTTGCATATGTGACTATGTCCTTTGGTAAATTCCTCAGAATTCTTTTATCTGTAGTAATTTCAACCAGTAATTCATTAAATACTTACAGTTGAGGTTCTCACTATGTTAGTACTCTGTAAACGTCCTTTCAAGACTTTGAATAATAGTCCTTTGGAACAGGAGTAGTCTTTGAAATATTTCATTTTCACTTTTATATTTATAAAGTAAATATAAATAAAATATTTTTATTATTTTTAGATTATGTTTATGTGTGTTAGAGTGTGGATTTGTGCATGAGTGCAGGTGCCCACAGAGGCCAGAGGCATTTAATCTCACTAGAGCTGGAGTTATGGGCAGTTGTGAGCCACCTGATGTGGGTGTTGGGAACTGAACTTGGATCTTCTTTAAGAAGAGTGTGTGTTCTCAATGGCTGAGCCATTTCTGTAGCCCCAGGAATAGTCTGAGGCTTAGAGTGAGTCCGCAACTAATCCAAGCTAGTGAGCGGCCAGCTAGACAGCAGCCTTAGACTTCAGCAGTAACCAAACAAGTGTTCCCCCATTCCATCTGATTTTCTTATTTACTGTTTCCCAGCCATTGGAAAGTCCTTCAAGCAGCCATTTTTTGTTTTTTGGAGGCAGGGTCTTTGATGGCATTAGGTCTGTAAATTTACTTGCTGACATTTGTGAATTACTAATACGTTTCTAATTTCCTCCATTAGACTGAGAAATGGAAAGAATTTAGTGTGTATTGATAAATGCCATTGAAGGGTCTGCCTCGGTTAGCTGCCCCAAACATCGCTAGCTGGTGTGGCTGGTGGCCCTGAAGCCCTTGGTGTCACTTCCTTCCAGGTGCACTGCATCAGCACGGAGTTCACAATGAGGAAGCATGGTGGAGAGAAGGGGGTGCCTTTCCGAGTACAAATTGATACCTTCAAGGAGAATGAGAACGGGGAGTACACTGAGCACTTGCACTCCGCAAGCTGCCAGATCAAAGTCTTCAAGGTATCCCAGGCCGTGTACTGGCCTTAAAAACCTCTTTTTTGAGGGGGGTGGGGGTGGTTCGAGACAGGGTTCCCTGGCTATCCTGGAACTCACTTTGTAGACCTGGCTGTTCTCAAACTCACAGAGATCTGCCTGCCTCTGCTGGGATTAAAGGTGTGTGCCACCACATCCAGCCAAAACCTCTTTATCATTCCATTTTAACAGGAGGTGTCCAGGTAGTAAAGTCAGCTTGTGTGTTTTTTAAAACTACAAATTGGGGCTGGAGAGATGGCTCAGGGGTTAAGAGCACTGGCTACTCTTCCAGAGGTCCTGAATTCAATTCTCAGCATCCACATGGTGGCTCACAACCACCTGTAATGAGATCTGGTGCCCTCTTCTAGTCTGCAGGCATACATGCAGGCAGACTACTGTATACATAATAAATAAATTTTAAAAATAAAATAAAATTACAAATTGTCTGAGCTAGATGCTTAGACAACCTTGTCACTTAAGGTAGTTTACATGGGGATTGGCGTGAGGTAACAAGAACTTATAAAGCAGGCTGCAGGCAAAACCGGGTTCTCATTAAAGCCTGTAAAAAAGCTTGTAAGCTTTTCTGTACCTCAGAAATCATGCAAACTTGACTGATTAAGGTACATTAATAGTTTGTGTTTCTACTTTCTTATTATTTTTGTTGTTTTGAGGCAGTCATGAGGCAGAAATAGGTTTTGAGGTAGCCTAGAGTGGCCTCAGATTTGCTCAGTAGCCAAGGATGGCCTTGAACTCCTGATAATTCTGCTTCTGCTTCCAAGTACTGGGACTGTCGGCATGTGTCACCACTCTCTGCTCAGTCTTGGTTTTTATCACATGGATAAATAAATTCTCATTGCAAGAAATTCAGGGCAAGTGTGGTGGTTCAGGCCTATAATCTTTGCACTGAAGAGCCTAAGGCAAGATTGCTTCAGGATCAGCACCAAGCTGGGCTGTGTATCAAGGAAGATAAACTAGGGGAACATAGCAAGTTTCTTCTCAAAAAACCAAGAAGGAAGCAGGGAGGGTGAGGGTAGGGAGTCAGTGCACTATAATTGCCCTGGTTTGCTCTACTATAGTTACTCTTCCCAATTCTAGAGGTAACGATTGTCACCATTTGTTATGCATGCTTCTGGTCCCTTCTGTTCTTTAATGAACCTGCATACATAGGTACACGTATATTTTCCTTTCTTTGAAACGTAAGTGGGAGTATACTGTAGGGGTGGTTTTGAGACTTGTTTTTTTTTTTTTTTTTTTTTTTTCCAGTTAGGTATGTACTGTAGTGGTCTTTCTATCTGTCAATCTTTCCAACTGCTTCAAACATTTAAACGTCCTATTTTCAGACAGTGAGGGTGATGCACCCAGTCTTTACATTAATGCACACACACATGTTTTATATGTGAATAGTGTTTTAAAGTGTAATTTCTGGGTCCAAGTGTGAGTACTTGAATTTAAAGCAGCCTGTTTCTCATTTCAGCCTAAAGGTGCCGACAGAAAACAAAAAACAGACAGAGAGAAAATGGAGAAACGAACACCTCATGAAAAAGAGAAATACCAACCTTCCTATGAGACAACCATACTTACAGAGGTGAAAGGATTTTCCAGTTCATAATTTGTACTCCCATTCATTCATTCATTCATTCATTCTGTGGTGCTTGGGATCAGACCTGGGCCTTGTGTATGTTAGGCAAGCTCTCTATTACTGAACTGCATCTCCGTCCCCATAAGTGTCATTCCCAAAAGAAAAAGTAAATTTAAGAAATACATATGTATATATTTCTTTCCAGCCTAGTCTAAACTTGGTCCTGAGCATATTTTCTTGACTGATGAAGATATGCTAGTAAAGTGAGTGTTTTAGAGGAGACAGAACATGCTTTCTCGTTCCCTAAGTTCTCCTTTGTTTTTAGTGTTCCCCATGGCCTGAGATCACCTATGTCAACAATTCCCCATCACCTGGCTTCAACAGTTCCCATAGCAGTTTCTTTCTTGGGGAAGGGTAAGTCTCGGAAATGCAATTGGATTGTGTTTGTACTAAATATATATTCTTTTATTACATTTCCATCGACAAGTTCTTTCCAGATTAGTAAGTGCTTCCATTTGGTCATCCGTTGACCAATTTTTGTACTGGTTGAGGTTTGCACTCTCCTGAAAAGAGATGGAGATTTATCTAAGAACCTTTACCCTCAGACGGTGTCAGGTAGCATCAGACGGTGTCAGGTAACATCAGACGGTGTCAGGTAGCATCAGACGGTGTCAGGTAACATCAGACGGTGTCAGGTAACATCAGACGGTGTCAGGTAACATCAGACGGTGTCAGGTAGCATCAGATGGTGACAGGTAACATCAGATGGTGTCTTCTACAGGAGAATTTTGTGATGAAACTGATAGTTTTGGTTTCTTGTCGACTGTATTTGTTTGTCTTGTGGTTCTTGCACTTCCTTTCACGCTTGCCCCAGAGAGTGGCCTGGGAACTGGAAACACAGTTGTATGGACATTTTTTTCTTGTTAAGAATCCTTGTGTTGTTTCAGTTGGATTGGTTTATACTATGTTCAACCTACTTTTTTTTATTTTTTAATAACTTATTTTTATTTAATGTTAATTGGTTTTTGCCTGTATGCATGTCTGAAGCCCTGGAACTGGAGTAACAGACAGGTATGAGCTGCTATGTGGGTACTGGGAATTGAACCCAGGTCCTCTAGGAGAGTAGTCAGTGCTCTTAACCACTGAGCCATCTCTCCAGTCCCCCTACTTCTTAAAAGATTTAAAAAGTAGCTTAAATACTTGAAAAGTAACTGTTAAGAACTAATACCTTTTTTGGTATTAGTTATAAAACTAATACATCTGTCTGTAACCACGATGTCATTGCTAAGTTTGAATATCAAGGTTAAAATTTTCAACTACGACAGAAATAAAGAGGGAAAGGGGGTTGTCGTTTGTTCAAGACAGGGTCTTGCTGTATATTCCAGGCCAGCTTTGAATTATTACATAGCCAGGCTAGCCCTGAGTTCACAGCAGTCCTGCTGCCAGACTCCCTAATCCTGGGGTTACAGACATGAATTGCCATTACTATACCATGTTTCTTGTTTGTTTGTTTGGATGTGGGTTCTTAGCTGTGTTTCTAAGCTGGCCTTGAACTCCTGGAGCCAAGCACTCCTCCTGCCTCAGCCTCTCAGGTAGCTGACTAAAGCTGACCACTATATCTGGCCCAGAGGAGCTCTTGAAATAAAGGGTTTTCTTATTATCCTTAGGGGGATGATGCTGTCCACTTGGAGGCAATTTAAAATATCTTCAGTTTAAGGGTTGTGTTTTACATTTTTTCCTCAACTTTTTCTCTCATAAAGAAAATAAACATTAAACAAAAGAAACTATAAGAAAAATCAAAAGTGTGGAGATAAATGTTGAAACAAATTAGGACTAGCTGGGTGGTGGTGGTGCACACCTTTAATCCCAGCACTCGGGAGGCAGAGGCAGGCGGATCTCTGTGAGTTTGAGGCCAGCCTGGTCTACAGAGTGAGTTCCAGGAAAGGTGCAAAGTTACACAGAGAAACCCTGTCTCAAAAAACAAACAACAACAACAAATTAGAACTAATTTTGACTCAACTTTAACCATAATGGGTTGGGGAGCTGGATACAGTTCAGTGGGTCAGAGTGCTGGCTTCCCAGTTGTGAGAGCCAGAGCTTGGGTCCCTGCACCCGTGAAATCAACCAGACATCTCACAAACTCCTATAATGTAGCTCCAGGGAATCCAGTGCTCTCTTCCAGATTCCACAGTAGGTATACACACTGACATGGATCTTTGAATATATTTTCACAGACGTACACACACTTACAGATGGATAGATAGATGGATGGATGGATGGATGGATGGATGGATGGATGGATGGATGATAGATAAGATTAGATAGATAGATAGATAGATAGATAGATAGATAGATAGATAGATAGATGGATGGATGGATGATAGATAGATAGATAGATAGATAGATAGATAGATAGATGGATGATAGATAGCTGATAGATAAGATTAGATAGATAGATGGATAGATAGATGGATGGATGGATGGATGATAGACAGATGATAGATAAGATTAGATGGATGGATGGATGGATGGATGGATGGATGGATAGATAGATGGATAGATGATGGATGGATGGATAGATGATAGATAAGATTAGATAGATAGATAGACAGACAGACAGACAGACAAAGTAAGTAGATCTGAAATGAACTGGGTCAGCAGGATAGGCCCGTGTAAAGATGGAAGGAGAACTGACCCTACAGAGTTGACCTCTCACCTGCACCACCACAGCATCATACACCCAGCAACAATTAACCAAAATTTAAAACTAGTAAATAGGGACTGGAGAGATGGCTCAGCAGTTGGAGCACTGGCTGCTCTTCCAGAGGACCCAGTTCAGTTCCCAGCACCAACATGGCAGCTCACAAAAAGAACTGTTTTTCAGAACTGAGGTAGTGCAGTGGGATAGCAGTTGCTAGCACATGCAAGGAAGGACCTGGGTTCCACCCGGACAGCAAAATAGTTTGTTGTTGCTGTTTGTCTTTTTCTTTCTTTCTTTTTTTTTTCTTTTTCTTTTTCTTTTTTTTTTTTTTTTTTTTTTTTTTTTTTTTTTTTTTTTTTGAGCAGGGTCTTACTTAGCTTTGGCTGATCTGGAACTCAATTTGTAAACCAAGCTGGCCTTGAACTCATAGAGATCCACCTGCCTCTGCCTCCTGAGTGCTGGGATTAAAGGGGTGGACTACCATGCCCAGTCCAGTGTGTGGTCATAGTATATATTTTCTTCTGACTCTTCCGTGTTGTATGTGTGGCTGTCGATCTGTTTAATATAGGAGTGATGCATGCTTACAGCAGTAAAGTACTAGGACTTTGTGTCCCAGTATTGTTTTTCCTCTTTTGAACTCAGCCTTATGCATCCTAGGCAGACACTTTACTGCTAACTATATTCCTAGCTCCTCGCAGATATTTATTATGCCATAATTTAATCTGTCAGTTTCTATTTACTGAAATTTTGATATTTTTCCTAGGTCCTCAGTCATAAAAAAATGTTTCAGTGACATAGTTTCTCCCCTTCCCTGAAATTTCTGAGTTAATCAGCACACACTCACACCTGAAGCCCTCTGAGAGCGTGTTTGGAGATAAAGTAGAGAATCTTTTAGCTCTCGGACACTGAAGCATGCGGTAATAGACCAGAGCATACCATGGACTCATCCTTTCATCTTCAATATCTCTCCTTAGAAATGGCTCACCAAACCATCAGCCAGAGCCACCCCCTCCAGTCACTGACGTAAGTCTAAAGCCAATGTCAGTCGTTCGTATGTGTAGTACTGTTGGGTGACTATGATTCTGTCAGATGCTAGTGGACTAGAGACTGTTACTCATTCATTCCCTTCCTTATTGAAATTATAACGAGGGACTGGAAACAAAATAGAGACAAGAGGACCTTGAAAGCTGTTTTCTTTGTTTGCTTGTTATTGGCCAGACTTTGACTGTACATCACAGGCTGGCCTTGAACTCACTATGCAGCCCAGACTGGCTTAGGACGCAGAGTAGTCATCCTGCCTCAGCCTCTCAAGTGCTGGGGTTGCAGGGTGCACCGCCCTACCTGGCTGCTGCTGCTTCTCTTTCTGTGGAGCTCATTGTGTTGCCCGGGCTGGTCCAGTGTGAGCTGTGTGATTTCTGAAATGGCTGCCACTACAGGATCCCTTGACTGTGAAGAGCTTTCAGTCTGATAGTGAAGTATCTCTCGTGGTTGGAGAAGAGCCTGTGTGATAGAAACAGTTCCCGGACACTCCCTGCGTGGTTGTAGGGTGCAGAAGAGTTTGGTTATGCTATCTAATGAGGTAGCAGGTGAACTATTCAGATACAAAAGAATACGTTCTTTTTCAGAACCTCTTGCCAACAACCACGCCTCAGGAAGCCCAGCAGTGGTTGCATCGAAACCGGTTTTCCACGTTCACAAGGCTCTTCACCAACTTCTCAGGTTAGATTAGTTTTTCCTTGTGCCTTCTCCAGCATGGGGTATTCATGTGCGCCGTAGGGCCTCTCGATGTCTATATGGGGGGCGGGGGGAGGTGGTGTCTCAGTCTTTTTTTTTTAATAAAATGAATTTCATCAAACACCTCAGACTTTCAGCTGTCTCTAATCGTACTGGGAGACTCCTAGAGAGAAGCAGTTTTTAGTCTGAAAATGTTTATTCTGTATAGCACTTTAAAATGTGTGTTCCAAGGGACATTCAGTGCTTTACCAAGGGACATTCACAGACAGACTGTCCGTATTACTTGTACAGTCTAGTTTATGCAGCCTCTGTGTGCTCTGGGTAGGAACGTGCAGTTGATGAGATGTACTGGTGAGAACCTTTCTTCATGTGTGCAGAAGAAAGATTCCGTCAGAGTAGAACTTGCTAGATAAGTACTACAGCAGGAGTGTGTGAGTGAAACTGAGAGCAGCTGGTGTGAGAAGTCTGTCAGACTGTGGAAGGGTGTTTCTCCCAGGAAAAGCAACTGGCCCGCTCAGCACCCTCCATCTGAGGAAAGCATAGGGTTAAGTGGAGAAGTTAATTGCGTGAGAATTGAGACAGAAGATGAGGCAGAGGCTGAGGCACAGGGCTCTGTCTGCTGTAAAGACTGTAACAGACTGCTGGTGAGGTGTCCTCAGAGTAGAGCCCATTTAAAAATCTCTTACAGAAGTGGTTTTTGCCTTTATCATTAACCTTTTTCCCCCTGTTTATTCCAGGGGCAGATTTGCTAAAACTAACTAGAGACGATGTGATCCAAATCTGTGGCCCCGCAGATGGGATCAGACTTTTCAATGCATTAAAAGGCCGGTATGTACTTTCAAGATGCCCATGGTTAAGATACCAGTGAGATTGGATTTCAGATGTATTTATATCCTGAATTTTTCCTAATACTCTGCACAGATAAATATATCTTGTCAAAAGATTAAAACAAAGTCTAGTCGTGGGCCAGTGAATTGAGTAGGTACATGGTAAAGGGAAGTGTCAACTCTCAGAAGTTGTCTTTGGCCTCCACCCTACAGGGACTCTGATATGTGTCCCCACTACAGACACACAGATGTACACACAGCGTGTGTGCATGCTAAATCAATGTTTTGGTTTAAGAAAAAACACTTTATTTAAAAAAAAATCACACTATGTAGCAAATAAACTCAAATGAAAAACATCATTTCTTACATTTGATCCCAAGAACTTTTGATAGTCAGTTCTTGTTTCCAGCTCCTCTCATCAGGCAAATGGTTACTGTCTTTATGTAAGATAGGTACTTCTGTAAGCTCTGGAGGTACGTTGGTGACAGTGTACCCATAAAGAAAAATAGTAAGTATTTTAGATAGTGCTAAGAGCTTTGAAGGGAACCAGACAGACAAACTGGGTGTGGCTCAGCTCTTAATTCTGGTACCTAGGAGGCTGAGGTAGGAAGATCAAGAGTTCAAGGCTATCCTTGACTTTGTAGTAGCTTCAAGGTTAACTTGGACTACCAGAGACTCTGTCTCAACAAAACAAAACAAACACAAAATAAAGCAAGTCTGTGGTCTATAGAATACCCTGATGTAGTCAGCAAAGACACTCTGTGGAGGGTGTGTGTGTATTCAAGTTCCAGACCAGCTATGTACTGAGACCCTGTCTTGAAAAAAACAACAACTAAAAAGAGTAATTGTAATCCTTTTTGAGTTTGTGTGTGTGTGTGTATATGTGTGTGTGTGTGTGTGTGTGTGTGTGTGTGTGTGTGTGTGTGTGTGTGTGTTGGGGGGGTTGTTTTATTTTTGTTTTTAAATGTTTGGGGTTTTTTTGTTTTTGTTTTTTGTTTTTTGTTTTTTGTTTTTTTGAGACAGAGTCTGGCTACATAGCCCAGGCTGGAATTGAATTTGCTGTGTAACCTTGGTTAGCCCTGGACTCAGAACTTCCAGCCCCACCCACTTAAGTGCTGGAATTACAGGCATGTATTACCATGTTTGCCTTAGTAATAATTGATGGGAGGAAAATGAGATATATGACAACAGGCCTGAATCAATTGTGAAAGATTTGTATTTCATACCTCACACATGTACTGCCTTGAGTTGACGGTAGTCTTAGGAAATCTTGTATGTGAGAGACGGTCTCATTATATCTCAGATTGGCCTCAAACTGTGTATGTAGCTGAGGATAAAGCTTTGAATTCCTTTCTTTATCTCCTGATGCTGCAGTTACAGGAGTGTGCTACCACCCTGGCAGTATTGGAAAACTTAAAGGAAAGTGTCTTAGGGTTTCAGTTGCTGTGACGGGACACCATGACCATGGCAACTCTTCTAAAGGAAAACATTTAATTGGGGTGACTCACAGTGTCAGAGGTTCAGTCCATTATCATAGAAGGAAGCAGCCCGTGTGCAAGCAGACGTGGTGCTGGAGAAGTAGCTGAGAGTCCTACATCTTGTAGGCAACAGGAAGTGGTCTCAGTGACACAGTGAGAGAAGCTTGAGCAAGAGACCTCAAAGCCCACCCCACAGTGACGCACTTCCTCCAACAAGGCCACACCTCCTCACAGTGCCACACCTCCCTTTGGGGCCATTTTCTTTCAAACTACCACAGAGATAGATAAAAATTCAAGGATTAAGGGCTAGAGAGATGGCTCAGAGTTGATAGTGCTTTCTGCTCTTCTAGAGAACCTGTGTTTGGTTCCCAACACCCACATTGGGAGGCTCACAGTTCCCTAGAACTCCAGCTCCAGGAGATCTGAAACCCTCTTCTGGCTTCTGTGGGCATACAGGCATGCGCGCGCGCGCGCGCGCGCGCACGCACACACACACACACACACACACACACACACACACACACACACAAATACCTTTGCTTTGCTTTTTTTTTTTTTTTAACTCAAGGATGGGTTGGAGAGATGACTTAGTGGGTAGAAGTCTGAGGGTTAGTGACCTAAGGAAAGAAGGAGATCTTTCAAAGGCTGGGGATGTAGCTTAGTGGAAAAGCCTTTGCCTCCCTTGTGCGAAGCCCTGGGTTCAATCTCTGGTGCCACAAATCAAATATAATAGGTAATAGAAGTAAGAATTTAAAAGTTAGTAATAGATCCTTTATTTGTAAGGGTGTTATCCTAGGAGTATATTGAAATGGAAACAAGCGGGGTGACCAGATGAAGAAGCCCTGAGGGAGGAAGCAGACGGGGAGAGAGTAGGCTGGCTGCTGGGGGCACGCACTGAGGGAGATCCGGTCATCCGCTTCACTGTGCCAGTGTTTCCTTCCTCCTTCCTCCTTCCTCCTTCCTTCTTCCTTCCTTCTTCCTTCCTCCTTCCTTCCTCCTTCCTTCCTTCCTTCCTTCCTTCCTTCCTTCCTCCTTCCTCCTTCCTCCCTCCTTCCTCCCTCCTTCCTCCTTCCTTCCTTCCTCCTTCCTCCTTCCTTCCTCCCTCCTTCCTTCCTCCTTCCTTCCTTCCTTCCTCCTTCCTTCCTTCCTCCTTCCTTCCTCCTTCCTTCCTTCCTCCTTCCTTCCTTCCTCCTTCCTTCCTTCCTCCTTCCTTCCTTCCTCCTTCCTTCCTTTCTTCCTCCTTCCTTTCTTCCTCCTTCCCTCCTTCCTTCCTCCTTCCTTCCTTTTTTCCTCCTTCCCTCCTTCCTCCTTCCTTCCTCCTTCCTTCCCTCCTTCCTTCCTTCCTTCCTCCTTCCCTCCTTTCTTCCTCCTTCCTTCCTTCCTTCCTTCCTTCCTTCCTCCTTCCCTCCTTTCTTCCTCCTTCCCTCCTTCCTTCCTTCCTTCCTCCTTCCCTCCTTTCTTCCTCCTTCCCTCCTTCCTTCCTCCTTCCCTCCTTTCTTCCTCCTTCCCTCCTTCCTCCTTCCTTCCTTTCTTCCTTCCTTCCTTCCTTCCTTCCTTCCTCCTTCCTTTCCCCCTCCCTTCCCCCCTCTCTTTCTTAGGTTTTGTGTATGTGGCAGGGGAAGAGGTGTCTGGGGTCATATGGAGGTCAGAGGACAACTTGCAGGAGTCATGTCTCTCCTTCCACCATGGGAGTCTCAGGAAATAAAATCAACTGGCAAGAGCCTTTACCAGCTGAGCCATCTTGCCCACCATATATTAGTATTTTTAAGTAAACAGCATATCTAGAACCTGACCCTTTTATAAAACAGTGACTCTTGCATGTTAAATATTTCTAACCATAACTCCAAAGCTCCCAAACTCCATTGACTCCGGGAACTACATGGTCATTTAAAGGACCAACAGTCAAAGTCAGGGTTTAGTGAAAAAATCTTGGGAGAATGAGGACCCTGAATTGCCGTGTCTAAGCTAGCACTAGGGTTCTCTTCCCCTCCCTCCCACTACTCCTCTTCTACCCCTCCCCTTTCAGTGCTGGGAACAGAACCCAGGGCCTGAAGCATGCCTGGCCAACAGTCTACTACTGAGCCCCAGTCCCAGCCCCACATCTAACTTCTCGGGGAAAGCAGAGTTTAGAAGCTTAAATGGCGCCTCCTGTTGGAACCAATGAGCCTAAAAAACAAAGCCCACCACTGAGAGACAAGGAACAAGTTGCATTAGTAGAGTTGGTCTCTGCTCTCTACAGTGGTGTAGGGACTCAGACCCTGCTGTGGGTGTGCTTACCATGGGGAAACACTGTAAAGCTCACAGTCCCTTTTCTTCCCTACATAGGATGGTGCGTCCAAGGCTAACCATTTATGTCTGTCAGGGATCGTTGCAGTTGAGGGAGCAGCAGCCGCCGCCGCCGCCGCCGCCACAGCAGAAGCAGGAAGACGGAGATTCAGATGGTACTTTCTTCGGTAGGTTGTTCTGGGCAGCCCAGGACAGGTAGGAAAAAGGGGAAGCAGTAACTCATCGGCAGGTATGATGGGAGTTTAGACCAGTCCAGCTTTAGTTAGAGTTCTAGAAATCATGGCAGTTGCCCACATTTGTTGAGCTCTTAATCTGTGCCACATGCTAGTCCCAGTACTTTTTGTATGCTTAAATTCTTAAAGCTAGTAATGTCCACAGTGCTATAGGTTTTCTCCTCTCCAGTCTTTAGAAGAGGGAATGGCTAGGTTTGTTGAGTAACTTTTCCAGGTTCACATTGGAAAAGGGCAGCCGAGACAGGATCTGAAGCCAGGCTGTGTGATTTGTGAGTCTCTGAAAAATGAGCAGGTTACCTGCAAATGCAGACGGCCTGTGCACTAACCACTGTGCTTTCTTTTGCAGTATACCATGCTATCTATCTAGAAGAACTGACAGCTGCTGAATTAACAGAAAAAATTGCTCAGCTTTTCAGTATTTCTCCTCACCAGATCAGCCAGATTTACAAGCAAGGGCCAACAGGAATCCATGTGCTCATCAGTGATGAGGTCAGTTTCTCAGTCCTGTTGAATTACATCCATAGTTTGTTAGGGCATGTGGCAAGGCCAAGAGCACTCTGCCAGGGCTGGACTCCGTTTTCTACAGAGAGGCTTAGGTTTTTAATTTTAATTCTTAGTAAAAAAAATTTAACAGATGTGGTCTTGCTATTTTGACCTGATGGACCCTGAACTTGTGGGTTTACATGATCCTCCTGCCTCTGCATCCTGGGTTTCTGGGAGTATTGGCATGAAACACTATGGCTTAGATTTTGTTGTTTGCTTATACCTCTTAATTTTTAAAAATTATGTGTGAAGTTGGTGGTGGTGATGCACCCCCATAGCCCCAGCACAAGGAGAATTGGAGGCAGGAAAACCATGAATTCAAGTTCATCTCAGGGCCCACTTGGCCTACATGAGATGGTGTCGTCACCCACCCCGCCCCAAGGGAAAAAAATCAAAACCAAAAACTGGTGAGGGCGAGGTGGCCCCGCGATGAGGAGTAATTGCTGCACAGGCGTGAGGACAAGGGTCAGATCTCAGCACCGTGGTTCGGTTTGGTTTTTAAAGATGGTTATGGTCCCCCATGCCTGTAACCCCAGCACAGGAGGATCACTGGAGCGTGCACAACCCATCTGGTGTGGCTAGATCGGGAAGTGAGCTCCATACCTGCTTTAAACAAAAAGTAAGGTGGACAGTGATAGAGGCCACCTGATATTGGAGTTTGACCTCTGTAGCTAGAGATTTCCTGCCTGGCCCACGGTCAGGGCAAATCTCTCTCACCCGCCAGTCCCACAGCCACTCAGACCCGATCAAGTAAACACAGAGACTTATATTAGTTACAAACTGTATGGCTGTGGCAGGCTTCTTGCTAACTGTTTTTATATCTTAAATTAATCCATTTCCATTCATCTATACCTTGCCACATGGCTCGTGGCTTACCGGGATCTTCCCATGCGGCTTGTCATGGTGGCGGCTGGCAGTGTCTCTCTCTCTCAGCCTTCCACTTCCCAGAATTCTTCTCCTTGTCCCGCCTATACTTCCTGCCTAGCCAATGGCCAATCAGTGATTTATTTACTGACCAATCAGCAACACACTTGACATACAGACCATCCCACAGCACTTCCCCTTTTCTTTTCTTAAAAAGGAAGGTTTTAACCTTTATACATCTCCAAAGTCAGCTTGGTATATTTGGGAATTTGGGCGTAGCTTCTCTTACTACTTCCTGTTGGAGGGGGGCGCTGTATCTTATGGGGACATAAAGAATATTTTAGGATTATGGAGTAGTCCATGAGGGTGTATCGTCTGAGCCAGTTGCCTTGAAACCATTCTGGATGTTGGATCATCTGGGCCATGGTGTCATCGGAGACCTTTCAGGTGGTCTTGGCTGGTCAAACCTGATGTATCTTAATCTGGAACAAATCCATAGCCTCTGGCTTTCTGTGGAAACAAAAGCAGAGCCTCCTTTCCAAAGCAACATATCCTTACATTCAAATTTTGAAGTCAAGGTACCTTTAAAATATACATTTTGGCATAACTCAACAGCTTTTGTAATCAAATGTTTTTCTTCAGTTATGAATATCAAAGAGAACATAATCCAGATTCTCTGTGTGGTAGCCATCTTTACGTGGCTTATTTTTTTATATTAGCTTGAGCCTATTGCTTTAAACTGCAGCCTTCTAAGCCTGAAACGGCACTGTGGCTGCTGGTTCCATCCATTTCAGCTTCCCAACATGGCGGTAGTACGTTTTCCGCCAGCTCTGGGAGCCATCAACTCTCAGAAATAGTGGGTCTATGCTTCTATCAAAGCAGCGTGTAGCCCAGAAACCTCTTTTTTTTTTTTTTTTTGTTTGTTTGTTTGTTTGTACTAGCAAAGGCTAAATCCATCACACAGCTTAATGTGCCATTTGTAGAGGCCTCATTCCCGCCATACTGCAGGTCGAGCATGCACGCCAAGAACCCGCCATAGTAGCTCAAACACGCAGGCTGCCGCTAGCTTGAAAGAGACAACTAGGAGCTGTTTTTAGCTCCATTTTAGAATCTTTTTACTCAGGTTTTAGGTGGAAATTCGTGCCCCACGTTGGGCGCCATTTGTAGCTAGAGATTTTCTGCCTGGCCCACGGTCAGGGCAAATCTCTCTCACCCGCCAGTCCCACAGCCACTCAGACCCGATCAAGTAAACATAAAGACTTATATTAGTTACAAACTGTATGGCCGTGGCAGGCTTCTTGCTAACTGTTTTTATATCTTAAATTAATCCATTTCCATTAATCTATACCTTGCCACATGGCTCGTGGCTTACTGGGATCTTCCCATGCGGCTTGTCATGGTGGCGGCTGGCAGTGTCTCTCTCTCAGCCTTCCACTTCCCAGAATTCTTCTCCTTGTCCCACCTATACTTCCTGCCTAGCCAATGGCCAATCAATGATTTATTTACTGACCAATCAGCAACACACTTGACATACAGACCATCCCACAGCAGACCTCTCTGTGTGATTGTGTATTCATACACATGTGCATATATACCAACATACTGCACATACACGTACATCTCATGTGCACGCTTGCACACACACACACACACACAAAACTATCCTTTGCACATTTTTAGGTCAATTTAAAAAAGTTTGAACAATGGTAATTTGTTGCTTGAGTAAAAAATGTAAAAATTGTCATTCCTAGACACACAGACACACACACACACACACACACCATTTTAAAATGAGATGATAGGTTAGGGAGACGGCTCAGTTGTAAAGAGCTTGCTGTACAGATCTAAGGACCTGAATTAGGATCCCACTACCCATGTAAAAAGCCAGTCATGGCAGTGTGTGCCTGTAATCCCAACACTAAGGAGGCAGAGACAGGAAGTTATCTAGAGATTGCTGACCAATCTACTCAGAAGGTAAGCTCCAGGTTCAGTGAAAGACTGTCTCAAAAAGATGAAAAGCAATTTAGGAAGACAGCAGATGTTAACCACTGGCTTCCACATGTGCATGCTGGCACACCCTCCACTCCCACACATAGAATGCTTAAGCAGGGAGAGCTGATGCTTATAATTCAACATCTGGAAGGCAGAGGCAGCAGCATTGGGAGTTTAGTGCCAACCTGAGGGAGAGCAAAAGAGAGGTTGATATTACTCTGGTTATATTCTTTTTAACCTAAATACAAATCTTAGTTTTTTCCCAGTACTGGAACTGAAATCAAAATTACAAGAGTGATTTAGGAGCTAGAGAGATGGCTCAGTTGTTAAGAGCACTGGCTGCTCTTCCAGAGGACCCAGGTTTGATTTCCAGAACCCACATGGTGGCTCACAGCTATTCATAACTCCAATCCCAGGGGATCTGACATACTTTTCTGACCCCCCACGGGTACCAGGCAGGCACATGATGCATAGATGTACATGGCAGGCAAGCATTCATACCCATAAATTAAATTTTTTTAAAAGACTTAATACAATTATTCATTTAAAAAAATACAAGTATGCTCTGTGCGTGCGTGTGTCTGTCTGTCTGTCTGTCACATGCGTGTGCATGCAGGTGTGTCCCCACCCATGCATATGCTTGTGGAGACCAGAGGTTGAATTTGAGTGTTTTCCTCAGCCTCTCTCTCCCTCTCACTGAGTTGGAAGCTTACCGGTTCCACTAGGCTGGCCTCTGAGCTCCAGGATCTGCTGGATTACTGGCACATGCCACTGTACTCAGCTTTTTATGTGGGTGCTAGGAATCCAAACTCGGGTCCTTACAGTGCACAGCAAATATTTTACCACCAACTTAATGGTCTCTCCGGCCCCTTGCCTGTCTTTATTGGCTTTACATTTTTTGAGATAGGGTCTTTGTGGTCAAGGTTAGCCTTAAACTCCCTGTATAGCTAAGGATGATCTTGAACTTCTGATCCCCCTGGTGTGCTTCCCAAGTGCTGGGATTATAAGTGTGTGCTAGCCTGGCTCCCACAGAGTTGTCTTTGTTCTTGTTTTTTAAATGGTGTTTGTGTGTGTGTGTGTGTATACAAGTGGAGGTCAGAAGAGGGTGTCAGAGCCTCTGGAGCTGTGGTTACAGGTGGTTGTGAGCAGTCTGGTAGTGGTAGGAACTGAACCTGAGTCCTCTGGAAGAACAGCAAGCACCCGTAACCACTCTCTAGCCCCTCCCACTGCTTTTAAATTTACAGTTTATGCTTGAAAATCCCATTGTTTGTCCTGCTGTACTTCCTTGAAGCAAAAATTTGTTTCAGCCAAATAACTTCCTTCAGTAAAAGTTGAAAACTTACTTCTTCTGAATAGAATTATCACACAGAGATGATCAAAAATAACACGTTGGTATTTATGAAACATCAAGTTAAAGGGTTGAGGTATAGCTCAGAGGTAAAACATGGTTAGCATGTAGAAGGCACTACCTTAAAACTTCGAAAGAGGAGAAGAAAAGAAATTAGACATGCATCTCTTGTGTGGGTGTGGTTAGTTTCTGGTTTTGTTTTTTTAAGATGGGATCTCATGGTAGGCCAGCTTCAGACTCACTGTGCACTTTGGAATGATCTCGAACTCCTGGTCCTCCTGCCTCCATCTTCAAGTGCTGTGATTGTGATTATAGCACGCAACGAGCATGCTTAGTTTATTTAATGCTGGGGCCAAACCTAGGCCTTACTGCCTGATAGACCATTACTGTACCAACTAGGCCTCATCCCAGCCCCTAGTCATCTGTTAGAGAAATGGATGGAGTCACTCAATCCCTTCGCCATGCTAGTAGCACATGGTTAATTCATCTGTAGTTGAGTGCTGCCCCCTAACTCTGAAGATGGCACACAATTCAGCATCAGTTCCGTCCCATTTTCTGCTCTGGATGGAAGCACTGTGAACTTGATTTTCCTAAATTGATAAATTGGGATGGATGGAGAGGTGATTCTGTTGTGCAGTGGATAGTGCTTTGGACTTCTAGAGGCAGGAATGGATGGGGTTTTGCTGTAACAGAATCACTGAATTTGTTTTATTTTTGAACGTCTATATTATGTACCAAAAATTACATAATAATGTTGCTTCAGGTCATCAATGTTTTGACAACTGTGATTAGGTCACTCAAGTTAGACACCATGACACTCAAATGTAGAGGTCTGAGAAAGGTATATGGAAGTTGGAGATCTGGTAGTCAGGTCCTCTGTATGGGCCTTTTCATGTCTTTGTATCTCTTGCAAAGTCTTGGGGTTCACCCAAGGAAGTGCATGCTCCACTTTTTTTTTTTTTTTTTTTTTCCGGTTTTTCGAGACAGGGTTTCTCTGTGTAGCTTTGCGTCTTTCCTGGAACTCACTTGGTAGTCCAGGCTGGCCTCGAACTCACAGAGATCCGTCTGGCTCTGCCTCCCAGTGCTGGGATTAAAGGTGTGCGCCACCACTGCCTGGCTGCATGCTCCACTTTTAAAACCACTGTTCTAGATGGCCCTAAGGAGGAACTTGTTCAAAACCCCAGACTTTATGACAAGGCTCTTACACCCTTGAGCTCTCTCAGCAGCTGTGGTTACCTACATAAAGCTGGGCCTAGCCACATTTTGTCATGGAGTGAGGAGTCTCTCATGTAGACAAACCCTCTGTGTGTGGTATGGTTGGGAGGAACACAGAAATTAGAAAGAAGTGTTTTAGCCTCTAATCCCAGTTCTCCGGAGGCAGAGGCAGGCAGATCTTAGAGTTTGCAGCCAGCCTGGTCTACAGAGTAAATTCCAGGACAGCCAGGGCTACACAGAAAAAAAAAAAAAAAAAAAAAAGAAGAAGAAGAAAGGAGTGTCTGATTTTGTCTTTGAAATGCTAGGTTTGAGCCTAGAGCCCAGGCCAGGCGCCTGGCAGGCACACTCTCGGAACTATAGCCCTGCCCTCCTTTTACTTTTTAGACAGTCTCCCTCTCTAGCCCAAGCAGCCCTGGAATTTGTGATCCTCCTGTAGGGTTCATTTTCACCTCCTGGAACCTGTGTTGACCTCATTACGTCATCAGAGAGCTGATGGACATTCAGCTTGTAGAGAAAAGGTGTTTGGAGGCCACAGCACTCCATCGGTTTTAAAGGTAGAGTCTGGACAGAGGCTGGAGAGAGGGCTCAGTGGTTTAGAACGCTTGCTGGTTGCTCTTTGAGAGAACCTAAGTTCAGTTCCAGGCACTCAGATGTTAGCTCACAACCTGCTGCAGCTCCAGTTCCAGGAGATCCAATACCTTCTTCTGACCTCTGCAGGCACTAGGCATGCATGTGGTCACCGTCAAGCATGCAGGTAAAACAGTCAAACATGTAAAATAATAATTTAAAAAAATTGGGCTCCTTTGGTCATTCTGAGGTGTCCATGATCAGCTGATAGAGCTTGTTTGTGGCAGTTGCTGCCCTGGGTTGCTGATAGGATGCTCTTCGCCTTTCTTTAAGGCTGTGGAACAGAAAGTGGTCTAATTGGAGGTGGAAGTTAAGTACATTTTTTTTTTTTTACCATGACGTGTTAAGCACCACATTTTCTAAAATGCTTTGTTTCTTTTACTATTGTTTTGGAAGGAAGGCCCTAGTAAAGTTATTTTAGTTTAAAATAAATTATAATTTTACAAACTAGTCTATTTTGAAAAATTCTTGAATTTCTTTCAGATGTTGCCAATGCCTTCCAAAGTAAGCGGTATCAAGGTACTATTCAGCATTAGTTGTTCTGGCTTACAGAACTTAAGGACTTTGAAGCTTGCTGACTAATGGATGCCTTTGAACTAAGCTAACTAGAGCTGCAGTGTTATTCTCACACTGTCCACAAGCTTAATTGTAAACATAGAATTCTTACACTATTCAGAAGAAACAAGAGAGCTTAATCTCTACTTCGGTACAGTGTCATGAAAAGCCTCATATTCAAAATAAACCCTGCACACCAGGGTGTTAATGATCACAAATCTTTTTTTCTTTGTTTGTTTTGGGTTTTTTGTTTGTTTGTTTGTTTTGTCTTTTCGAGACAGGGTTTCTCTGTCCTGGAACTCACTCTGTAGACCAGGCTGGCCTCGAACTCACAGAGATCCACCTGCTTCTGCCTCCCGAGTGCTGGGATTAAAGGCGTGTGCCACCACTGCCCAGCATGGTCACAGATCTTGTTGCTTTTTCCAGATGATACAGAACTTTCAGGAAGAAGCCTGTTTTATTCTGGACACAATGAAAGGTAATAAAATAGTAGAACATTCTTTAACACTTATTGTTTGTCCGTGTGTCTGTGAGGTGGGTTATTACGTGCCGTGGCACACACAGGTCGTAAGACAACCTGCAGAAGTTGGTTCTGTCCTTCCATCTTGTGGGTTCTGGGAACCAAACTCAGGTCATTTGATTCGGCAGCAAGTACCCTTACCCCACTGAACCTTATTGCCAACTCAAAATAAAAATCTTTATAAGAGAGTGCATGCATCTGGGTGTATCCACATGTATGTGTAGAGGCCAGAGGACAGTCTCAGGTACTGTTACTTAGGCACTAGACACTTTTTTAAATTTATTTTTTCTACTTTAATATAAATCTATTAAAATTATATTTAAAGTTTTATTTTTATGTGTATCACTGTTTTGCCTGCATGTATGTCTATGCACCACATGAAAGGCCAGAAAAGGGCCTCAAATACCCTGGATGAGAGTTCCAAGTGTTGTGAGCTACTAAATGGGTGCTGGGAATTGAACTGTGTTCATCTAGAACAACCAGTGCTTTTAACCACGGAGATATCTCTCTAGCTGACCTCTTAAAAAACATCATTTATTTTGTGTTCAGGCACATGTGTGTGTGCCTGAGTGTATATAATGTGTACCATGTGCAAGCAGGGGGACTGTGTTGGTCAGAACTGGAGTTAAAAACTATTGTGAGCTGGCTGCCGTATGGGTGCTGGGAACTGAACCCAGGTCAACAAGTGTTCTTAACCACTGAGCCATCTTTACAGCTCCATTGAGTTTTTTGGTTTTGTTTGTTTTGATACAAGCTCTCTCACTGACCTAGAACTTGCCAAGAAGGTTAGACTGGCTGGCCAGTGGGACTCAAGTTTTTATCCTTCCTAACACTCTGATTAGAATCATTCACCACCATCAATGCAGGACATTTTTAACATTGTTTTTATTATTAAGTTAAGTTTAAGCAGTTTTTAAGGTTGTTAACTCCCCAGCCTCCTTTGTAAGGAATTTTAAAGGTTTTCCAGACTGTGGGTTTTAACTTGGGTAGATATGTGCTTAGCATACACAAGGTCTTGGGATGGATCCCAGTTCCTAAACAACGAAAAGATCTTTAATGTTTTACCTTTTTGAGGTAAAATGTGGAGACTTTTTTTTTTTTTTTAAATGTGGTCTCTATGAAATGCAGGCTGGCTTCAGACCAGCAAACTCCTAACTCACATCACTTCTGGGGGTATATTCTCCCTCTTGAGAAGGGAGATGGGAAGAACATCGGAGAGAGAGGCATCATTACTGACATGATTCTCTGTGTGAAGTGACTTCCTGACATATGGGGGAAAGCACCCCTGGCCACACCACCATTGCCTTACATCATCTCTTAGCAAAAGGAAATCGCCCCTTAGCATGAGGAAATCAAGGTGTGTTGTTTTTATTGCCATCCTTACTGATATACGGTGAGGCCCCATCCTGAGAGGCCCAATATGAGGTGGAAATATTGAAAATCAATAATGCTGAATCCCAGCACTCAGGAGGAAGGGCAGGGAGATCTCTGTGAGTTTGAGGCTAGCCTCACCTACATAGTTAGTTCCAGGACAGCCAAGGCTGCACAGAGAAACCCTGTCTCAAAAAAAAACAAAAACAACAACAGCAACAAAAAAGATCACTCCTTCTCTCTCCCATCTTTTTTACAGCAGAAACCAGTGACAGCTATCACGTCATTCTGAAGTAGGAGGAGCGTTCCACACTTGCTGGCTGCGGCTTCCTTCCTCTTGATGGCTGCCCTTTGAAGGGGTCATGACTGGAGACTGAAGGTCTTCTGGAACCCAGCTATGTGAATGTTGGAGGGGGCATGCTGGGCGACCAGGCCCTGAAGTGGAATCCCAGCCCCCTGTATTGGCCCAAGCTGTGTGCCACCCTCAGATCCTGCCAGACATGGAGTTCAGCAACAGTCTGCTTAGTGCTGGCCCCTGTTGGAGACCAGTGTGGACTCCCATCATTAGGGAGTACAGAGGGCAGAGTGACAGTGGAGTGGTGGGCCGTTAATCCTGTGATAGAGAGCTCTTGCCGTTGTCCTTTCTTTTGGTTTGTTTGGTTTTTGTTTTTTTCCATTTTGTTTTGTTTTCTGAGACAGTTTCTCTGTGTAGCCCTGGCTGTCCTGGAACTCACTCTGTAGACCAGGCTGGCCTCGAACTCACAGAGATCTGCCTGCCTCTGCCATGGAGTGCTTGTGTGCATCACCACCCCCTGCCATTTTTCTAATGTGAAAGTGAGCGTCTGTATCCATAAGACAACGTCATCGATCTCGTTTGTCTCAAGCATGTGGTCACCTCTGCTTTGGTGCCTTTTTTTTTTTTTTTTTTTTGACAACTTCTTCAGTGAGGAGAAATACAGATTTTTTTTTTTTTGAGATAGGGTTTTATGTTCTTGCCTCTACCTCCCAAGTGCTGGGGTTATAAGCATTCGCCACCTTGCCTATTTCTACAGGACTGGACTTGAACCCAGAGCCTCACATGTGCTAGGCAAGCACTCCTCCAACTGAGCTCCAGCAGGCCCTTCCCTTTTATGTTAAGACAGAGTCTCAGGATCTTATATTTTGGTTAACCTGCAATACCACAACGGAATATTTGGATAATATTTATTGGGGTAGGCAGAGTGATAAATTCTGTAGATGGAGCCTCTTGTTTTCATTCCCTTAATAAACCCATAATAACTAGGGGAGAGAGTGGCCCCTAGCTGAAGATAAGGAGATGCAGACATGGTGGTAGTGTAGCCTGCCTGAGGACAGGCAGCCAGCGGGCAGTGATGCTGCTGGGCCCTTATTCCTCGATGTCTCATCCCACCAGATGCCACACGTCACTTTTCTGGGGCTGGGCTGGAAATGGATGAACTAGCTACCAAAGGAGGGAACGTACCTAAGTAATTGTAGATGAAATTCTAACCGGTCGTATTAAATAAGAAACGGAGCCAAATACAGAGTTAAAAGCCCAGAGATCGAGCAGCAGCTAAGAGCTAAGACCACCTTATCTTACCACTTGCTGCCGTCCTTCCCCGAGAGAGAGAGACCTTCTTCCTGTGTCCTGTCTTTTTATTGTTCTGCCTTCTCATTGGTTCTAAACCCAACCACATGACTTCCTCATCACTGCCTGTCTATATAGACCTCCAGGTCTCTATGGTTGGTACTGGGGTTAACCATGCTGGCTATGTCCTTGAACACACAGAGACTTTGCCCACCATGTGATCGGATTAAGGGCATGTGCCACCACTGCCGGACTTCTGCTTAATGGCTTGCTCTTAGCTCTGATCCCCAGGCAACTTTATTTATTAACATACAAATAAAATCACATTTCAGCACAAATAAAATATCACCATAAGTAATGATAATTGAGACCTACAAACCAAACCAACACCCACTCAGTGTCACCATGAAGCTCAAACACAGTTGGAGGTGGAGAGCTGGAGTCTCTCAACGCTGGAGCTCACTGCTCTCGTGTGATATTCTCACACTGTGATAAGTGAGTTACTCCAACCCCACCTTCCCCTCCCGTCTCATTTTGGCATAGTGTGTTTTTTATGCTTTTAAGCTTTACAAAAAATACTTTCTTTTCTCGTTCAAAATTGTGCTGTATCTATGTTCTGCCTTCTAAATGACTGTATGTCTGTGTGCATGTGCAGAATTGTAAAGCATTATGGGTCTTCTTTTCTCACATGTAATGTTTGGGGTTTTGTTTTGTTTTGTTTGTTTTGAGACAGGGTTTCTCTGTGTAGCCCTGGCTGTCCTGGAACTCACTCTATAGACAAGGCTGGTCTCAAATTCAGAGATCCACCTGCCTCTGCCTCCCAAGTGCTGGGATTAAGGTATGTGTCATCACCACCTGGCCACATATAAAGTTTTATCTAGAAATTTCCTCAGATTTTGTTGAGAACAAAGACAATGTTAAAAGATTCTGTATTGGGTTTGAATTTATGTGTGTTTTTGAAGCATTTGATAAAGCTTTTTTTTTTTATATATAGACAGAGTTCTTTGTTGTTGTTCATTAAAATCAACCTGTAATGTGGTTTCTAATTTCTTTTGGTTTGAAACAAGTTTAAACCCTTGAGCCCTGGAAATGACTGGCACTGATGCAAACAGCTTGACTTTCCTGCTGCGTGATTACCCATCATCCCGTTTTGAGGTGGCATTTTTAGTTGTGTTGTGGGGGCGGGTTCCCAGCCTGTACAGCTGCTTCTGTCCTCATAAGCTGCTGTGGGCTACCATCCCACCCTGTCTGGATGGTGAATGGAAGAGCTGACTAGGTGGGTGACTTGTGGCAGACAAGGTCTTCTGTTGCCCTGGCTGGCTTCACACTTGATACATAGTCCAGGCTGGTCCTGAACTTGTACCTCAGCCTCACACTGAAGATGTGTGACGCCATGCCTGGATTTGGATCAGTTGGTGACTAAAGGTTTCTTCCAAATGCGTGACTCTCATGTTCTTGTCAAGTACAAATGATACATATAATTCTGTTAACATTAGTCATAATTTATATTTCCTAATTTTTGAAGTTACTTCTTATTGGAGTAGCCTTCAAAATGATAGAAGTGAATGTATATACTATTGTTAGATTTTGTTTGGTTTTTTAAGGCTAGGACAGCCTGGAACTGCAGTTGTAGACTAGGAAGGGCCTGAGACTTGCATTGACCCTCTGTCTCTTCTGCCCAGATTCTGGGGTTCCTCACTTGTGTCTCACCTGGCTCAGATCCTTAAAATAACAGAAGCCCCCTTGGGCTTCTTTTGAATCCCTCTTCCAAGGTATTTGCTGTGCCTGTGCTGGGTAACTGCTTAGTGATAGACCATTGTGATTGCTTACAAAATACATTCCGTGACTGACCTTTTCAGTTCAATGAACAATTTTAATTGGCTTTTCCATTGTAAAATTATAATAATATAAGTATGGATAATAAGGTTATAACTTTTTCTTTTCTCCTCGTCCTACTATAAAGAGGTAGTCATTGACTGGGGTGGTTTCCTCATCCCACCACTCAGGAAACAGGCACAAGGCTGCATGATGAGACCGTCTTAATTTTTATTTTGTCATGACAAAACATCATGACCAGGATAACTTGTAAAAGAAAGCCTTTAATTTGGGGGCTTACAGTTCCAGAAGGTTTTCTATGACTGTCATGGCAGGGAGCATGGCGGCAGACAGGCAGACATGGGGCTGGAACCAGAGTTCAGAGCTTTCATCTCATCCACAAGCAGGAAGCATTGAGAGAGAGCTCACTGGGAATGATGTGGGCTTTGAAACCTCAGAACCCACCGCAGTGACACACCCACTCCAACAAGGCCACACCCACTCCAACAAGGCCACACTACTGGGGACCAGACATTGAAACATAGGTGCCTGTAGAGACCATTCCCATTCAAGCCAACACAGAGACCTTGTCTCAAAATTTATAAATAAATAAATAAATAAATAAATAAATCATTGCAAGAAATTTTTCAAACACATTTATGCATATATAAATCTCAGAGATGCTAATAAACCATGATTTAGTTTTAGTATTTAACATGTCTTGAACATCTGTCTATACTAGAATTGATAGTTCTGCATTATTGTTTTGTGAAGTGAATTCTCTGTGCTCCTGAGCACCAGTCTTCCCAGCTCATTAACCCACCTCTCTTCTTGGAGGTACCTCTTTTCCTTCTAAGTAAACTGCCCCCATTTCTGAGTGGGTTGTTGGGTTTTCTGTTTGTTTGTTTGTTTGTTTGTGGTTTTGTTGTTTTATTAAAGAGCAGATTCTCAGGATGTATTTAAGTTAAATATATTTGGAAAAATTTCCTCATACATTTTCCACATATCTCAGATATATTCTGGAAGCAAGATTTGATGGTGGCTGGAGATAAAATGGAGAATCCAGGAAGCTCTGGGTTCAATCCCTGGCATCACATATAATCAGGCAGGCATACCCGTTATCCCAGCACTTGGGGATGGAGGCAGAAAGGCAAAAAGCTCAAATGCAGCCAGGGTTTGAGGTCATCCTGTGCTCCAGTGAGCCCCTGCTTTTAAAGAAAAGTGGGACTTTATGTGACTGATGATGGATAATAGATGTTAAAGCTTAACCATCCCATTCAAAAGAGAGCATGTGAAAAATGAAATCATACCCTGTTTGACTTACTGTTGCCTGTATTTACCCTGAAATAGAATGGGATCCTTGTAGAAATACATGTATAGAAACATAATAGTTAAATGGGACTTCCTGGGAAATAAAAGGGAGAAGAGGGTCGTTACAGGGCTTTTTAAGAATTGTTAGTCACTCTCTTAGTCAGGGTCCCTGTTGCTGTGATGAAACACCATGACCAAAAGCAAACTGAGGAGGAAAGGGTTTATTTGGCTTACACTTCAGCATTGCTGTTCATCACTGAAGTCAGGACAGGAACTCAAACAGGGCAGGAACCTGGAGGCAGGAGCTGATGCAGAGGCCATGGAGGGCTGCTGCTTACTGTTTTACTCCCCGTGGCTTGCTCAGCCTGCTTTCTTATAGAACCCAGGACCACCAGCTCAGGGATGGCACCACCCACCATGGGCTGAGCCCTCCCCCCATCAATCTCTAATTAAGAAAATTCCCTACAGGCTTGCCTACATCCTGATCTTATGGAGTCGTTTCCTCAATTTTGAGGTTCTCTCTGATGACTCTAGCTTGTGTCAAGTTGACACAAAACTGCCCAGCACTGTCACTAAGTGCACTGATTGTCAGTAATAAGGTCGTCTGACTTTTATGGCCCAATAAGACTGTTTACTCAGGGACAGCAGGGTTGGCACGGTGGTTAGAGGATACGCTGCTCCTCCAGCGCCCACTTGGTGGCTTTCAGCTGTCTAACTCCAATTCTGGGGACTCCCTTGTCAGGCTGGGAAGGGGGTTCAATGGTTAAGAGCACTTGCTGTGCTTACGGAGGACTGAGTTTGGTTTCCAACACTCACACAGCGGACCGTAACCATCTATAACTCCAGCTTCGGGGTCCCATGCCCTCTTCTGACCTCTGTGTGAGCATACGTGCTGGCAAACCCATAAACATAAAATCCTTAAAAACAATTGGAAAAGTATTTTTTAAAAAGAGAATGTTTACTCATGTAAGTGACTAAGAAACGATTTAGCTGGGCATAATGACACACATCTCTCCCCTTGCAATGCAAACTCTTCACTGACAGCTGTCTCCCCGGCCTTTCTTTCATGTAAATGGTGGTTATTTATTTATTTATTTAGGCAGGGTCCCACTCTATAGCTGTGGCTGGCTTGGGACTCACTATGTAGACCAGGCTGGCCTCAAACTCACAGAAATCTGCCTCTGCTGGGATTAAAGACGTGTGGCACCACTCCCAGCCCGATATTTGGGGGCTTTTGTTCTTTTGTTTTCTTCTCCATTTTTTGAGATGGTTTCTCTGCGTAGCCCTGGCTGTCCTGGAACTCACTCTGTAAATCAGGCTGACCTCGAACTCAGAGATCCACCTGTGTCTGCCTCGTGAGTGCTAGGATTAAAGGTGTGCACTACCACCGCCTAATTGTTTTTTTTTTTAAGATTTTCATTATTTTTAATTATGTATAGGTGTGTGTGCACACACAGGTACACAGTCACATGCATGTGGGTATGTACACAGGTGCCTGCACAGGCCAGAGGTGTTCAGTGTCCTGGAACTGGAGTTTCAGGTGGTGGTGACCACCATGTGGGTGTTAAGACAGAGAAGCTTGTTCAGAGTCGAGCACACAGGTTCATCTTCAGGCAGTGGAGCCCAAGGATCCCTGGTTTTCATCATGTCTCCCCTGAAGTTCTGACAGGTAGATGATCAGTGCATGCGATCCTAAAGATACTTTTCCATGGTCTGCTGTTTTCCCCTGTGCTGTTGTCTCCTAGACAACTTAAAAGTTTCTGATGTCACCTGGGGAAGAACATTAGAATTCACGGCACTTTTTCAAAGCCACTTAACTTCTGAGTTCCAAAAGGGAGATGGCTTGGGAGCCGGTAGAGCTGGCTTCATAGTTTCTTGGCTACAGGAAAAATGCACTAGGATTTAGAACCACACACACCTGCACGCACTGTAATCCTGCCATCCACCCATGGAGCCAATAAATATTTACTGTGCTCCTAAACATCACAGAACCAGATTTTTTAAAACTTGGTATTGGGAATAAAGGACACAAAGAACTGCTTCGTCTTGTGGCGTCTAGTCATGTGATGGAAGACTAAAAAAATAACAACTCAATCAGTAGTAATGCCAGAGACGTAAGAGAAAGGGACCGGGCGAAGCAGTTGTTTCAAATTATGGCTATGATTCCAGTGCTCAAGAAGACGAAGCAGGAGCGCTAAGAATTCAAAGTTGATTCTGGCAGTGGTGGCACACAACCTTTAATCCCAGCACTCGGGAGGCAGAGGCATGCAGATCTCTGTGAGTTCGAGGTCAGTCTGGTCTAAAGAGTGAGTTCCAGGACATCTAGGGCTGTTACAGAGAGAAACCGTGTCTTGAGGAGAAAGAAAGGAAAAAAGAAAAATTCAAAGCCATCTTGAGCTATACAGACCTTATTCAAAACAAAAAATGGTGTGGATGGTGTGTGTGTATGAGAGAGAGAGAGAGAGAGAGAGAGAGAGAGAGAGAGAGAGAGAGAGAGAGAGAGAGAGAGAGAGAGAGAGAGCGCTCTCTAATATGGTTCTACTAAATGAACCAGCATATGACTGGTTGGCCTAAGACTAAAAGCTCGAGGTAGAAGCATGACTGTTGAAGGGGCTACAGGAAATGCCAGTTTATCGAAACAAAGTATGAAGAGAGGAGAGTAGCAGAAGATAGGATGAGATTATGGGAGGCAGAACCACAGGATGGACCTAGATCTTGCCTTCTGTCAACGGAGAAACGGTAAGAAAGGAAGGCTATAGGTCACTGACAAGTCCCAAATAACTTCTTGGTCCTTATCTTGCCCATTCTAAAGATGAGCTGCAAAGAATTAAGAACACAGAGAAATCGGCAGACAAGGTGGCGCATGCCTTTAATCCCAGCATGCAGGGGTGGGAGATGGGGGGCAGAGCCAGGGGATCCTCTGTGAGTTTGAGGCCAGCCTGGTCTACAGAGCGAGATCCAGGACAGCCAGGGCTACATAGTGAGACCCTGTCTGACAAACAAACAAGAAGAAGAAGAAGAGGAAGAAGAAGAAGAAGAAGAAGAAGAAGAAGAAGAAGAAGAAGAAGAAGAAGAAGAAGAAGAAGAAGAAGAAGAAGAAGAAGAAGAAGAAGAAGAAGTAGAAGAAAGGTCATTGTAATTCCTTTGATTAATTTAGGCCAGCTGCAGCAAGTCATATGGGGACAACCCTGTGAACGTGAGTATCACGTTCCTCAAGCATGGGCCTGGGGTCCTGGTGCGGGGAGAAGGAGGGCTTTATAGGAGAATTCGTTTAGTTAGTGCGGATGTGTAGCCGAGGGTCGGCAGCCTTGCGCTTCCAAAGGCTGCAGCTGCCCTGATGTCTCTCTCCAGGGGTCCGATGCTCATTCCAGGGCGGGCTAGGGCTTTGCGGCACTGGCTGCCTCCGACTCCCGGCATGCCATTGGGCGTGGGCCGGGTGGAGACTCCATTTCCCAGGCTGCCCCGGGGCCCGGCCACGACGCGCCGGCGCCTATAAGAGGCAGAGCGCTGCAGCCGGAGCCTATTGTTAGCCGGAGCCGGGGCGGTTCTGGGCTGTGCTGCCCGGGGTGCCCGAGTGCAGAGCCGCCCGCGCCCCCCGCCGCCTGCCGGCCGGCCCACACGCCCTGCAGCCCCGGGAGCCTCGCGACGGGCCGGGGGACCAGCACGCCTCGGGCTTCCCTCCTTGCACACGGGCTGAGGCGGCAGCGGGGGCGGCGGAGACCGTGACGGGAGAGGCGGCGGCGGGGCCGGTAATGGGCCTGGGGTGCGGGGCGGAGGGGTCCGCCTCGTCCTTGCTCGGCAGCGGCTCTCGGGCTGTGGTGGAGCAGCGCTCCGGCGCAGAGCCGTGCGGAGCGAGGGGGCGGGGGGCGGGGAGCCGGGGCGCCTCTGGGAAGAGGCGTGGGAGCGAGCGAGGGGCGCCGGGGACGCGGGCCGGGCTGCGGGCTGGCTCGAGGGACGGCCGGGCGGCTTGGAAGCCGGCGGGACTGCGGCTGACGGCAGAGTTCGGGATGGAGTGGGCAGTGATGTGGGATGGAGGGAAGTGAAGGAAGGGGAGGGGGCCCGGAGGAAAATGTGGGAGGAGTGGTTGGGAATTTGTGAGTAGCGGGCAGGAGGATGTGGAGGGCTGTGTGGGGACTGCAGACGACCGGAACGAGCGGGAAGGCTAGCGGGAATCAATGGATTGAGGGCTGAAGGGTTCCTCCGCTGCGTGAAGGGGGACTGGTGACTTGACATGTACCTTCTGCTCTGGTTCCCGATGTCTCCCGTTTTTCTGGGGTTATGTGCGAAAATGAGAGCATTGCTTGTCCTGGTTGCTAGCTTGATCTTTTTTTCAGGCCCAAACACGCAGCCGCCTGCCATCCATCCCCATTTGAGTGCTATGGTCTTGATTCATCCTTTCGAAGGGTTTAGAGTGTCAGTGTGACATACAAACTGTTCTTCAGTATGAAAGGTTAGAAGTTCTCCCCAGGAGACAATACTGTTGCCCTTGTCCTCCGGTTTCCAGTTCATGGTAAAACCGCAGCCGATTCACATTCTCCTTTTCTTTGGTGTCTTTAAATCTTACAAATCTCTAAAACCAGGGTGTTGGTATGTGGCAGAGTTATAAATGACGCTATCCTTCAGAGGAGAGTTAATGCAGCATCATGTTCCAGGTCTCCCACAAAGATCTTGTGTCTTCCCTAGGATGTGGCTTACATGTGGAAAGCCAAATTCTAACCTCGTGTTAGTTAGTAAACGGGTAGAAACCCGGAGTGGGGGCGGGATAAACAGGAGGTTTTCAGTGAGTACCTTAAGTGCTTTTCCGATGTCATGATCTTGGTGATGACAAGGACGCATGGATCTGTGAAACTAGATTTGAGAATCACACACAGTATCTTGTAAAAGGGACGCAGGGTAGGGCGTCTTCCTCAGATTTACTGGATGGTGTGACGGCAAGCTTTCTCCCCGCAGCTCTACCTCAATGGTGGCTGGTAGTCTAAGATTCCTTGACCTTTGCTTTAGCAGAACACCGGGTTCTGGGTTCTAGGAAAGGCTCTTTCCTGTGAGGTGAACCTTGTCTTAGGATTTTGGACTCATTTAAGAAAAAGGCTCATGTACCCAAACTTTACAAATGTGCTCTGCGTCCACAGTTTTCCCTACACTGCCCCATTTATTTATTTATTTGTTTGTTTATTTTGAGGCGGTGTCCCTTTGCATAGGCTCTCTTGGGACTCACTATGCAGACCAGGCTGGCCTCGAACTCACAGAGATCTGCCTGCCTCTGCCTCCCTTGTGCTGGCCACACCCAGTTTTTGCTATTCTTATGTAAGTTGGGACTTGAGGTTTTCGGTCCTCATCAGCCTGAAAAAGTCTTAGACCTAGTACTGAAATACGCATGCTGATTTTATTTGGTGCTAGCCAAATGAATGTCTTCTGTGTACGATAGCTATGAACTATACTGTGTACCTTGGGGAACCATTCAGCTGGACGCACTTAACAAAACACCGTAAGGCATGTCGTCAGAATGTGTCAGCTGACTTCTCATTTCACCAGCATGTAGAAGCTTCTAGAGAGATAGCATTATTTGTTGTTTGAGATGTCCTGCATTTGTAGTCTCACCTTGGTTATTTCTGTATAGGTTTGACTGCTTGGATATAAGACATGAAGTGGAGGGGTAGGGATCTAGACAGGGTTTCCTGTAGCCTTGACTAGCTACAAACTTGCTTTGTAGCCAAGGATGACCTTGAACTCCTGCTCCTTCTGCACTTAAGTGCTGGGATTCCATGTCTGTGCCATCAGGTGAGGGTTAATGAGTGTCTTCTGAACTCAGGCGTTGATCTTTTGCCAATGGTTACGGGAATAGTTGAACCCGTGGGAATGGCTGGTTCTTCATGGAACCTGTTCTCGTGGTTGCTGTGGTATACATGAGTTCTTCAAGGCAGTGTGGGACTAACTAGGTGGGAGGCTCATGGTCATGTTCACCCCAGAGAGCTGGACAAGGAGAGCTAAGTTGGAATATAAACATACATTGTTTGCCAGGAGATGACGATAGAAATTGAAGTTCTCCAGTGCTAGAGGGCTGCCCTTGGTGCACACACCTGGGATCCCAGCACAGCAAGAGGACCACTGTGGGTTCCACACCTTTCTCCAGAAACAAGCTGGGGCCTTTTGGGGCCAAGCTGGGCTCCATTACAGGAAGTATTGCTAACATCCCAAGTAAGGTGAAGAGAGCTACAACACCGAGTCTCAAGAATTTTCCAGAGTATCGTCCATGAAAGGGTTTTTGTTTATTTTGTGGTGCTGGGAATTGAAACCAGGGAAGGCTTCAAGCGTGGTAGGCAACCACTGTACCACTGAGCTACATCCCCAGCCCTTTAATGGAATAGGTCATATAGGTCAGTGTACACATTACTGACACGTGTAGACCCGATTATTGACAGCTTACGGAAATTACTTTTCTTACGTTTTGACGGCTTCCCCCCACCCTTCCTTTCCTACCTACCTCTGTCATTGCCCAAAACCACAAGCCCAGAAGTCACAAGATGTGAACGAAGAGGCTTAGAGCAAGCAGCCAGCATCGCCACACTCAAGGGCACAAAGTAGCCCTGACCAGAGGGTTCTCTTGAGGGCAGCTGAGTCAAGATAAGGGGGAATTTTAGTAATAAAGATGGCTTTGGCCCAGATCCAAGTTCATGTGAGACTTAAAGAGTAATAGTCAGAGGAAACCCACACGCCCGGAAGCAGAGGATCCTGAGGAGAGAGCAGAGTGCACATTTGCTTCCAATCACAAATCCCTGAGTGCTTCCAGGCTGAGGAACAGCCATTTTTCTAGAAGTATTAACTGGAGCTCAGTTGAATACTTCTAGAAGGGGCACTTAAGCCTTTTCCAAGAAAACAGGTTTTCTGCTCGGTGTTGGTTTCTCCAGTGGTTGAGAAGGCACTGGTGGTGTGAACCCAGCAGACAACAGTCTCCTTTTCCTCTATAGTAGCCACATGAGTATTTAGTGACAAAGGTGTCCCCCCCCCCCCCTGCCCGCCATGCTCCTTCACCCAGAATAGAATGGAATGAGACATTTGTTAGCTGAAAGGCATCATCTTTAACCCAGCTAAAATCCTAACCCACACAAAGCCCCTTCACTCCTGATGTTTGTCATTTCTAAGGAGGTGACCTGTGGTCAGACCCAAGGGTCACAGCTGACACCTTAGACTCACTGGATTCTTTAAAAAAAAACTTTTCGGATTTATTTTATGTGAATAGGCATTTTTATCTGCATATGTGTCTGCATACCACTGTGTGCTTGGTGCCTGAGGAGGCCAGAAGGGGGTTTCGGACTCCCTGAAACTGGAGTTAGAGGGCTGGATGCTGGAACCGAACCCAGATCTTTTGGAAGGGCAGCCAGCACTCTACTGCTGACTGCCAGCCATATATATATATAAAGACAGTTTCTATGTGGCTCTGGCTGTCCTAGAATTCACTATTGGACTAGACTGGCCTCAGACTCAGAGATCCACTTGCCTATGCTTCTGAATGCTGAGATTAAGGTGTGTGCCACCATGCCCTTGATTATAATTCTTTTTTGTTTGTTTTGTTTTTCAAGAGAGGGTTTCTCTGTGTAACAGCCCTGGCTGTCCTGGAACCCTCTAGGCTGGCCTCACTCACAGAGATCTGTCTGCCTCTCCCTCCAAGTGCTGGGATTAAAGGTGTTCACCACCACTCCCAGCTCCTTGATTATAATTCTTAACAAGCTCTTGATTTGAATTTTTCTTCTTAGCCAAACTTACTTAAGGGATGTGCTTGTCTGAAAACTATGAAGGCAAAGGTGCTTCGGTTCATCTTGTGACTGGAATGCAGAATTTTTATATGATCTGAGTAGGTATTTTAGGAAATCCCTAAAGCACGCACCAGGTCTGGTTAACTTTGTAGAGCTGATCTAAATTGCTACTAAAGATGTCGTCCAGAAAACCAGGACTGTAGCGGATCTCTCTTGTCTCCACAGTGAATTCTGGGTAGCTGCTCTGCAGGAATGCAGCCATGTCTCCTGGGCAGTGCTGTTAATCCTGCTGTACAGTTAGCAACCAGTGAGATCATAGTGTGGGAAGTGTCTTACCTCGTCACATGTGGGTTTGGCTCTGACAGCATTTCTCCTGTGCAGATCCATGTCCTTTCGGAACGTAAGTCCAAAGAAAGATGGAGAGAGACCTGGGCCTGATTGTGTTGGTGTAGCCAGGACTAATTGTCACTTCTTTTTCTGTTTTCCTTGATGGTTTCTTTTCAGAGGCCAGAGACTGTAAAGCTCTATTTCCTTCTTTGCAGAGGGAATGATGAGAGACCAGTATAAGATTGAGAACAATTCTGGTCTTTGTTTCATTTATGGGGATGGGATAAAACCCGGGGCCTTGTGTATACTAGGCAAGCACTCTGCCACTGAGCTACACCCACAGCCTCACTTTCTGGGTGTTGAAGCCAGTGCAGATTCTAATCTTGCTCCTTCCTTTAGTACTAAATTTGCCCTTTCTGGGAGCCTGGTGAGACACTTCACACTTGCGAAGATCTGGGTCAAGGGTTTTCCTGACTGCCAATGTCCTTCAACATTGAGAGCCTGGAGCAGAATTTCCCAAAGTGTGTTCCAGGGATTATCTGCCCCTAACATACTTTGGAAACAGTGGGTTCAATAATCAGGTTGTGAAACGCTGCATAGTTTTCCTCCAGCCTTTACCATGAGTGCTCATAAGTATATTAAAAACCCCTAAGAGGTTCTGCCATGAGTGGTTTTCTAAACTATTTTAACAGGAGTCCTATTTTCATTTTAAAAAGCTATTAATATCCATGGAACTAGTGTATTTAAGATATACGCTTGGGGAAATGCCAGACTACGTTATCACTGGGCTAAATACTTGGGTCTGACTTTGGTTTAGGCACAGGCTCTGCCGTCTTTGATCTAGTCCCCCAGTGATCCTGGGAGTGCCCTCCTGTGTGATCTGAAGAAAGTGAATGGCAGCCTGGGTCAGTGACTCCTGTGGCCAGCAGGATGGGAAGTGAGTAAGAACGCTGGCCAGAGTCAGCAGAGAAACGACCTGGTCCTGAGAAGGCAGACTAGTGCCAGGCCAGGTGCGGAGCTGCTTCTTCCTCTTCAGTTAGAGCCATGTGTTTACAGATGAGGCGGGTCCGTCTCGCTCGGGACAGCAGTGCTGACTCTTCTTCTCCCCTGGGCAGAATCCTAATGCTCCTGGCTAGCTGGTGGTGAGCAGCTTTGGGGCCATCGTGGTTGGCTCCCCAAGGAAGCCTTTTGAAGCCAATGGATGCATTCTCAGGCTCGGGGCTCAAGAGGAAATTTGACGATGTGGATGTGGGCTCCTCAGTTTCCAACTCAGATGATGAGGTCTCCAGCAGTGACAGTGCGGACAGCTGTGACAGCGTCAACCCTCCCACGACTGCCAGCTTCACACGTGAGTGAGCCGCTCCCTGCCCACCCGTGCTCCCCAGAGAGCCCCTGCAGCCTGAGACCGCGTCTCTCCATCCCGGGATCTGCCCTGTCCATAGCGTGGCCTTGGTTTTTGGAAACCTCACTGCATACAACGTTCAGCGAAGGCTGAAGTCTGATTCACTCCACTTGGGTTGTGGTTTGGGGTGCCCGGCATGGGTGGGATGTGATGAGAAAGGAGGACCTCAGAGGACTTGTCCAGAGGTTCAAGAAACTGACTGGAGTAGGAGTAGATGTTTGCTTTGGACCCTGGGCACCTCCAGATCTCTTCATTCCTGTTGTCTCGATCCCATTGATCTCCAAGGGTTTGAACCCTGAAAAGAAAGCCCTGAGGGGTACTGTTGGTTCAATCCAGAGCACGCCTGACAGCTTTTCCAGTGGCACCTAGCCTGGGCACAGTGGCATCTCCCAAAGAGCCTGAAATATTTATCATCAGGCCTGTTCGCGAAGATCCCACTGTAGAATACTGTCCAGTTGAATTTTCTGGGGTGGAAATGTTCCTCGTCAGCATGGTCCACTGGTAGTTCTTGGTCACATGTGGCTACTGAAATACAAACTGAAGAGCTGAATTTTTAAAATTGAGTTTTAATTAGTTTAAACTATTACATGGCCCTTTTCTTTTCTTCTAAAAAGAATACCTAGTGCTCCCCAGTTGCTGTCTAAAAATAGACTTTGTGGCCATCCTTTAGATGAGGTCAGGCTGGAGGCAGTGCTATGAACCAGCCGAGGCTGAAGGCGCTTTCCAGTCTTGCGTATGACTTAAGACTTGGAAATAGTCTCACATTTAGGAACGAGTTAAGAGCCTAGATGAATAAGAGCAGGCGAGAGCCCTGAGCAAGCCATCTTGGGATCAAGACCCATGTGTTCCGTTCACAGCCACATCCATCCTGAAGCGGCAGAAGCAACTGCGGAGGAAGAATGTCCGCTTTGACCAAGTGACTGTATACTACTTTGCCCGGCGCCAGGGTTTCACCAGTGTGCCCAGCCAAGGTGGGAGTTCTTTGGGAATGGCCCAGCGCCATAACTCTGTACGCAGCTACACCCTTTGTGAGTTCGCACAGGAACAGGAGGTGAACCATAGAGAGATTCTTCGTGAGCACCTGAAGGAGGAGAAGCTTCATGCCAAGAAAATGAAGGTGACTATGGGGCCTGGGGCCTGGGGCCTGGTGCTTCCTGCATGCTGAGACCAAGAGGGAACCCCACTGTGCCCAGTGATGGCATTTATTCAGAGAGTGCTATTTCTCTTTCTAATGAGACGTCTCATCCTTTCAGTCGGATCTTAGTTTGTGTCTCCTGTCATCTCTGGTGGCACTGCCAACCAGAGACACAAGACTGCTTCCCCTGCCTGTGATGTCCCTTCTTCCTGTCACAGGGAAGCTTCTCTGGTGTCACGTGAACACCTGAAACTTCTCAGGCCTGTCACCAAGATGGCACAGACTTCAGTTTGTCAGTGATTGTCCTCATCCTCATGAGCAGAGCAGAACAGGTTTCAGATCTTTCACATTCTCTGAAGGTCCACTACCCTCTGACTCCACATCATCACCCCAAAGACTGACACTGTCTCCTTGGTGCAGAGAGTAGCATGATTTCATAGTTAGATTCATAGACTAGAACACCAGGGTACTGGAGAGGTGGCTCAGCACTTAAGAGCATTGTTACTCTTTCAGAGGATCTGGTTTGGTCTCCAGCACCACATGGTGGTTCCTATGGCGAGATTGGAGCTTGTTATGTAGACCAGCTAGCTTCAGGTCACTGATATCTGCCTCCCTCTGTCTCCCAAGTGCTGGTGTTAAAGGCCACCACCAGATATGGCCAAATAAATCATTTTTTTTTTAAAGTACTGCAGCTACTGCCCTCTGCTGACGGCACCAGCAGACCCTCCCTAGACACCTGTGTGTCTGCCTTAGCATGTTGCCGCTCCATGTCAGAGATGCCATAAGTCCTTCCATGTTCCCAGAGAAGAGGGCATAGCTCAGTGGTAGAGCACTCACCTAGTGTGTGTGAAGCCTCGGGTTCTATCCCCAGTTCAGGAGACAGGAGAATATGAGTGAGAGTGAATGGGTGTGAATGAGAATTCATTTCTGGGCCCAAAGCATGGGGTGGCTACATGACTTCCAGGGGTGTAGACAACACTGAACAGGCTGTGGTGGCCAAGGGTACAGACTAACTAGGTCTCACCAGTTTGCAAGCTCTCAGCTTGTTCCTAAGGCCTTACACCTGTTCCTGTAATGACAATGACATTCAGCCTTCCCTTTCTTCTGAGGAATTCTGTCACTGACCCTGTCACCTTTCTGTTGCTATAGCAACAGCTAGACAAACATTCTTCTCAGTTGCGGTGAAGGTTCCCTTTCCTCTAAGACAGACGCTGGCCTCCTCCCCGGGAAGGTTTTCCTGTCTTTAGCACCTATAAGGACACAGTCTTGAAGTAGCATACATACTGTGTCTCTCGTGTGCCCTTTAATATTTCTTTTCCTTTGGGGCTATTCCAGTGAACTGTTAGAACTCTGTAACCTTCATTACATACAATTTTCTAATATTTCAGTTTTGTTTTATCCATATGGGATTCATTATTGTAAGTAGTTTGAGTTGGGTGGTGGTTGTTTTTGTCTGTTTTTGTTTTGGGGGTGGAGCTCATGGAGTCCATGCTGGCCTTGAACTTGCTGTGGGTCAGGGCATAGCTCTGAGCTTTTTTCCTCTTGCCTCTATCACTTCCATGAGCCACCACACCTGGCCTCGACTTTCTTTCCTCAAGCGTATCTCGTTGTGCCAGCACTGTTTAATGACTAGAAGGCTGCATGGCTCTGAGATACCCCGTCTGTGAGATCGGAATTCCCCTGCTTGCTTCTCTGGTCGCTTTGCTTTGACACCAGCAGGGGTGCTGGGGATGAGCCAGATCTGTGACACAAACCAATAGGAACAACCCTAAGGCCTACAGAAAGGAACCTGGCAGCTGCTTGCCTGGTACAGAGGTAATAGACGAGAAGCCTGAGTGGGGTTCTCAGCTCCTCCGTTCCCCCACGAGCAGTGAGGTGCGGGCTTACTGTGCTGCACCATTGCATCACACCTCCCACAGGAGTCCCTCTCCCAGCACTGCTCTGGTAGTCTGATGAAATAAACCAAAGACTCCAGCGACTGGGCTTTCAGCCTGCTAGCAGCTTCCAGGGCCCCAGGGGTGGGGCCTCATTTTCTTTACTTAGATCCTCTAGTGAGTTTAGAGCTCATTCGGCCAGAAATGGTCTCCACCTGTCCTTCCACAGAGTCCTGCCCTGGCTTTCTGTCCACCTCAGTGCAGAAAACCCAGATTTCTGCCTGTAGATAGCACACACAATGTTACTTACACTGCCCTACCTCACAGAGTTTTTCTTTGAAGTAAGGTAAACCAGGATTAGAAGGAAGAAAATACATCTCTTCTAGGCTCTGTTGGAAGAGCTTTGATAGTGGTTAATAGTGGGCTGCCCACTCCCTTAACAGTACAATGAAGTTCTTCTGAGTACTCGGGTAATTATTTACACTATGGAGATTCAGTTCATTGACAAACGCCCTGGAAGCTGGTGCTATACTCTAGTATGCCCTTTTTCTCTGAAGGTAGTTTGGGTTCTCCACGGTTCAAGTTGAGGGTGTTTTACAAGGTTACCAGTGTTGCTGAGGACACCCAGCCACTGATACAGTTATAATGCAGGTAACAGTCTAGAAATGGAGGAATGTTTGCCACCCTCTGGACAGGATCTTGCTGTGTTGCTCATGCCTCAGCCTCAGCTTCCTGAGTAGCTGGAGTCACAGCTGTGCTGCCAGACCTGGCAGAGACCTGTCTTTGAGGATGTAGGACTCAGAAAGGTAATGTCTCTGGTTCTGACAGGGTAGTGAGCCAGATAAAGTTTCTGTCCTTCTGCTCTGGTTTTTGATCGCGTCCTGTGCCGCCCAGTATGGCAGCCATTACTTATATTGGCTATTTAAATGTAAAACTAACTAAAATCCAGTTTCTCAGTGTTTTCATGTCTGGTGTTCTGCAGTGGTGTAGGACAGCACAGCCCCTCCAGGCAACAGAGCCGGGGATGTCCTGGTCACTGCGTTGCTGATGCTCCAAAGCTGACCCTTCCTGTCTCTTGGCAGCTGACCAAGAATGGGACAGTGGAGTCAGTGGAGGCTGATGGCTTGACACTGGATGACGTTTCCGATGAAGATATCGATGTGGAAAACGTGGAGGTGGATGATTACTTCTTCCTCCAACCCCTGCCCACCAAGAGGCGACGGGCCCTGCTGAGGGCCTCCGGGGTCCACCGGATTGATGCCGAAGAGAAGCAAGAACTGAGAGCCATCCGCCTGTCTCGGGAAGAGTGTGGTTGTGACTGTCGGCTCTACTGTGACCCAGAAGCATGTGCCTGTAGCCAGGCTGGGATTAAATGCCAGGTCAGTCAGATTTGGCCTGAGATGGTATATATCTACACCAAGACTGGGGGTGTGGTGGGGTGCCAGTGAAGAAAGAAAGCTTCCAATCCAGGGATGGCGGTCCTGTGGCTGAGACTATGCTCCAGCTCCACAGCCTCCCAAAGACAACAAGCAGGGCAGGATTCTTAGACTGTGGAGGTGCCCATTATCTTCTGATGTATGCCTCAGAGGTGATAGCAGCTGGCAGCAAAGGAGAGAACGGGCTTGCATCTGCCATTCACTAAGTGTTCCTTAAGTAGTGATTCTGAAGGAAACAGAAATGAGGTAGCCCAGGGATTCTCTGGTTTTTTATTTTGCTTTTTCGAGACAGGGTTTCTCTGTGTAGCCCTGGCTGGCCTAGAACTCACTCTGTAGCCCAGGCTGGCCTCGAACTCAGAGAGATCCACCTACCTCTGCCTCCCGAGTGCTGGGGTTAAAGGCGAGCACCACCACCACCCAGCTCAGCCTATGGATTCTTACCTGCACACAGCATCTCTTTCCAATTTTGTGAAAATCAAAGTAGCGTTGAGATTCTCTAATTCAGGACCAGACCTGAGCTGGCAAAACTTAATCCTTAAGTATCTTCTTGGCATTCTAAGAGATTGTCTGAATTCCCGTTTTCCTGGAAACTATGTTGTCCTACACCACTGCGGAATGCCAGACATGCAAAGACTGAGAAACTGGATTTTAGTTAGTTTTACATTTAAATAGCCAAAATAAGTACTACCCCAAACAGGGACACACGGAACTTCACGCTAAGGGCACGGGTGTTGAGCACTGGGGTTGAGACCTTTAACTCTTTGCCGTGGCTTTATTTAGCAACAAAGGTCTCACAAAGTATTTCTTTCCAGACTGCAGTCCCGTGATGAGTCATTTATTCACAAACCTGAGAATAGTCTTATGAACTGGTGGGACTGGATAAAGATTCTTTGGGGTCTAGAGATTTCAATAAGCTGATATTACAGGACATGTTTTATTGTCTGCTCTATAATTCTGAGTTTTATTTTGGGGTATTAAGGGGAGATAAAGAGGCAGAAAGCATCTCCTTTCTAGTTTTCTTCTTTAAAACTGTGTAGCCCAGGCTGGCCTCAAATTCACAGCGATTTACCTGCCTCTGCCTCCCCAGTGTTGGGATTTAAAGGCGTGTGCCACCATGCCAGCACATCTCCTTTCTAGATAGCCCTGGCTGGAAGTAAATTACCTTGGTCACTGCTTCAGAACTATACTGGTTAACCTCGGGGAGAAGCAGGTGGTGAGGAGCTGGTCACAGTGTGAACCTTCACTTTAGCCCTCAGCACTAAGGCACCTCTGTTTAGTTTCCCTAGAGTGTATTGCATTGACGTAGCAAGATCTCCACTCCCTTACCACGCCTGTCACTGCAGAAGGCTTGGGCCCAGCCTTTTATTGTCCCGTGAACCAGGTAAGTTCCGGAAGTCCCTGAGGCACAGCACTCTCTTCTACTCTGAGATGTCAGCATTCAGAGGTAGCACTAGACTGGCTAACTGGAAGGAGCCTTTGATGGGATTTTGTCTTTTTATTTAGAAGAGGAAACAAAGCCCAGGGGAGAAGATAGATGACTCTAGGGTGCCGGCACTAATTAATGGCTGAGCTGAGATGTGGTGGTCTCATAACCACTGCCAAGTGCTCTTAGCTGTGCTGCATGTTACGCTTTGAACTGATCACTGCTCAAATCCCAGCTGCCTGTGTGTGCCAGCTGATGTCACCTGCTCTGCTGTTAGAGCTGTTGGCCTTATCTTGCCACAACTTCCTGTGTTCCCTCAGGTGGATCGAATGTCCTTTCCTTGTGGCTGCTCCAGGGATGGCTGTGGAAACATGGCTGGGCGAATAGAATTTAACCCGATCCGAGTGCGGACTCACTACCTCCACACTATCATGAAGCTGGAGCTAGAGAGCAAACGGCAGGTGAGTCGCCCAGCAGCCTCCGAGGATGAGCCCTTGCCTACTACTGGCTGCAGCCTGTCTGGAGCCCAGAGCTCTGAGACCCAGGACTTCCAGGAGTTCATCGCTGAGAACGAGACCGCAGTGATGCACCTGCAGAGCGCAGAGGAGCTGGAGCGACTCAGGGCACAGGAGGACCCGAGCGGCTCTAGCGCTAGCTTGGACTCGAGCATGGAGAGTCTGGGCGTGTGCATCCTGGAGGAGCCCCTGGCTGTTCCCCAAGAGCTATGTCCAGGCCTGGCCGCCCCCATTCTCATCCAAGCCCAGCTGCCCCCAGGCTCCTCCGTGCTATGCTTTACTGAGAACTCGGAGCACTCGGCTGCCTCCCCGGAGAGCAGTCCACCCTACTTGAACAGCGGTCCTCTGGTGTACTACCAGGTAGAGCAGAGGCCAGTCTTGGGAGGGAAAGGAGAGTCTGGTTCAGAAGAGGGCACAGCCTCCTTCCCCAAGGAGAAAGATCTGAGTGTCTTCTCCCTTCCTGTTACCTCGCTGGTGGCTCGCAGCCCCTCAGACTCAGCTGCCCTCTGTAAACCCGAGGTGGGGAAAACACCCACTGTTGACAAACTATTGCCTGATGACTGCAACCCTAAGGAGCCTGAGAGTGGAGACTTCCACCCCTCTTGGGCTCCCTCAGGCCTGCCCTTCCGAATGGACACTGAAGAAGACTGTGGAGTGCAGAACTCCCAGCAGAGTGAGGACCGGACCCCTGAAGACTCTGCCCTAGAGCTCCCTTTGACAGTGTGACCCGAGACAGACACTGCTCATTCTCTATTTATTATCTAACGCCATTTCAAAACAAGACTGCTGCTCCCAGGTTATTTTATTGAAAATCTTAGGAAAATGGGTAGGAAGGGGTTGTTAGTACATGTATTTTTTGAAAGGGAAAGAGACCAGCCCCACTCAGTTCCCAGTACTGAGCTCTCTGGGCCACCAGAACAAAGATGTCGGTCACACAGTGAGCAGCTGGGTAGCTCAAGTAGCTCTTCTTTATGCATGGGGCCAGAACTAAGGATGTGAGCAGCCAGCTCCCTGCAGGGCTGCTCCTCATCATCCATCTTGGTGTATCAGTCACACTGTTAGAAAGGCCACTCGGCTGAGTCTAAAATGGAGGCCACAGAAGAATCTCTGCTTCTGTACAAAACTCCCATCCTAAAAATTGACCCTGCTTTCTCCCACCTCTTAACTGGGAAATAAGTTAATTTTCAATATGTTTGGTGTTTCCTGACCTGCTCTGCAAACGGGATTCCTGGTCTGTAACTTGAATTCTCTTTCATATGTTCTTAGGTTCTAGAGTTAAACATCTCTGCCTTTTCCCCATCTTTTCTCCTTAAAAGAAAAAAATCCAGGTTGGATATGGATATGGTACAGAGCATAAGTTATTAGGTAGGACATTCTGGAAGATGACTGTGTGCTTGCTTTCTCACCTAGTACACACACACACACACACAGACACACACACACACACTCACTCCTTTCAGGAGAGCTTGGCTCTAAATGGAATATAAAGTGTAGTACAAGGTCATCAGCTAGTTAGGATTCTCTTTCTCTATACGTACCCTTGTGGTCCTTGGTTATCTAGGGTTAGAGAGCTCTTTGAATGTTACAGTTCAGTCCCAAGAACTTCAGGTTTTATTGGACCCTCCCATCTTGGAGATTTATGAAAACAAAGTCAAACTGATTCTTAGTATGTGACTTAGGACTCCCAGATTCCAAAAGTTTCAAGATCTGATTATAATCTGGAATCTATAGACTGGGACTCAGACTCAGCACTCACCTCAGTCAGAGTCCTTACTCCTCTCCTGTCTTAGGTAAAGTGCCCGGATCCCCATTCAGCACTGACTTCTTTATTGGCAATGTTCCCTCTGCCTCCTGGTTAAATGGAGGTGGTAGGAGCCAAACACAGTTTTCCTCTATCATTCTTTACTAACCAGGAAAGAAAAACAAAACTTACTTTGATTTTTTTGAGACAGGGTCTTGCTAAATAACCCTGGCTGGCCTGGAACTTACCATGTAGCCCAGGCTGGCCCTCAACCTGCGGCAGTCCTCCTCCTGGTCATGCATCCCGATTGCTGGGTTTGAGGTGCACACCACTTCACTCAGCGGTATTTATTTATGTGGGATAAAAAGGCCCTGGTGTCGTAGAGTGAACTTGAATGTGGGTGGCAGCAGAAACACCTCTAACTCTCCGACCCTAAGCCTGGAGCTCCCTGTATTTGATACAGATCCTGATTTTTACCCATTCTGCCACTGCTATTCATTTCTGGGTTTGCTTGGTTTTATTGTTGGAGTTCTTAAGGAAGTACCTAGCTCTCTCCAGCCTCACAAGAGTTACCTTAAGTACCAGAGGCCAACATCCTCTCACCCTCAGCTAGAACTCTCAAACTCAAAACCAAAGCTAAACTGAGACGTTTACTGGTGGAGAGAAGAATCTTTGAAGGTTTGCTGGAAAGGATCAAGACTCCACCTCTGAGCCCCGGACTTGGGTAGTCATTAAGAAACATACTAGTCATTGTCACAAAGACCAGCCAACCCCAAGATCCTTGGTATTTCTGTATAACTCTAGTTTCTTATTCCTCTTCATTAATTCCATGTTCTCATTCAAACTGACCCCAAACTTCTGAGTGCTAACTATTTAGCATTGACGAATGTCAAGGACCTTTTCTACAACTGAGTCCATCAGATTTCTGGTGCTAACTGAGTTGGACAGAAATGATAGTTCCTGGTTGCTAGGAAGGCCAGGCCTCTGGTCACAGAAGCAGGACCGGTCCCCTCAGGCAGGCCTAGGTGAGCTGTGGCTCTTCACCACAGCTCTTGTGTGCACTATGCTGTCTCCTGCATACTGTGCACATGACTGTGCACAGGTCATGTTCTCAGTGTGAACCCAAAGCTTGTCTGGCTCTCTGAAAACAACTTCTCCCTCTAGGTTCTTTACATTGTAATAATGCTGTATTTAAAGAGAATATTTAAATGTAATATTAAAGAAATATTCAGAAGAATGGTGTGATATTACCTTCACGAGCTACAGTCACTTGTGAACTTCCCTTGCTGTGTCTGTAGGGCTGACTAGGTCAGTTAGGAACTGATGTTGTGGTAGGACTGTTCTGTGAGAGAAACGTAGACTCTTGTGTTTTCGCACCAGAACCTGTCCTGCCTGGATCTCCTTGTGCACCGCTGCAGCCCAGACACCTTTGCCTCTTAGACCTGCTGCCTGCAGTTGTGTTCTTCCTGCTAACGATGGCGCTCTAGTGTGTCTGCGAGATAACATTAAACAGCTCCTTTCAAATTTGCATTCATCCCATCCAAAAACTCTGTTCCAACCAATTACATACCCATTAGTTATGTTACATCAGTCTTATAAAAAGAAGCCTCAGGAAAATGAGTAAAGTGCGTAAGTAATTCCCCAAAACTGGTTTCAGGCAGTCTTTACTTGGTTTAAAAACAGTGCTTCATGCATTTACAGTAAGTTATCATAGATGTACACACAACAGCCAAGCCCAGTTTACTGTCTTGATGTAGATCTGGTCTCCCAGGGCCAGGCAGTAAGGAGTACCTTACACGACTTGATCCATGGCCTAGAGAAGGCAGCCACTGCGGGCTCCAGATGCTTAGTGCAACACGGTGGAGGTAGCAAACACGAAGGAAGGTCCTTAGAGGCTGTGTGACAGACAGCCTGAAAATAAGACACCGGGGGATAGGTGCAGGGGAGGGGCCAGGCATCCGATCCTCTTCCTTTTCACCTCCTTTAGAATGTTCCCATAAATTAAGAATACTAAAGGAAGAGGGTGGACGGTCCAGTTAGTGACATGGAAAGTGCCCCTACTTTTGGTCACATCAAAAAGGACGGGCCAGGCCTAGTGGCTCATGCTATAATCCTAGTACCCAGGAGGCTGTGGCACAGTTTTCAGGATTGCTAGGAATTGAAGGCTAGCCTGGGCTATGTAGTGAAATCCAGGCCAGAGCGAGACTCTGTCTCCAGAACACCAAAATAAAAGGGGCGGGATAAGAAAAGACTGGCAGGGCGTCTGGGTGCAGCCCTGGTGCAGCACCCCAGTCCAAGCAACAGTGTTCTTGGCACCCAAACTCTCCATGGAAAGGGCTGAGTGTCGAGCACTTGGCCAGCTCCTCACATCTCACAGAGCACTGGTGCTTCAGCTTGGATCCCAGCACGAGTTCAAGGCCATCCTCAACATCTCAAGAAAACCAGCAAAAAAACACACTCACGGATATGAAGAGCACGGCAGTGTGACTTGGACCTGTAGCCCCAGCACCCAGAAGCCTGAGGTGGAAGTATCCCTTGAGCACAGAAATTTGAGGCCAGCCTGGGCAACATACTCATCTCAGGGGAAAAAAAAAATAGAAATTTAAAAACAAACCATGGCAGTCATGAATTTTAGGCCAAATGATTCCAACCTGGGCAAAAACTGACTTAATAGGACCTAAACATTTCATCACAATAAAAGTCCAGTACCAGAGGCGCTTGCCAGTTCCAGGTTAGCATGACGGGATGGCACCACACACGTGTGTTTAGTTCAAGCTGTGAGGAATGGCTACAGCTCCCAGATGGGTAGCGTGCTGCGAAGCCTATAAAACCTGCTCTTCTGCCTCCCACACTGAGAGTGTACAGACTGCTGGCGGGTGCCCTTTGGTCCCACACTACTACGTTATGTGACTGCAGGACATCGTCCCTCTCCGTGCTTCACTCAGCGCCTTGTCTCAGGGTAGTTGGTGGAGAGCAGGACCACACTGTGCAGCAGGAGGGACAGCTCGGCCTCTGAAAACATCATCAGGGTTAGTGTGCGGCTAGAACACGGTTTACCTTTAACTGCCTTGAGTACAGAGCTTGACACCGGGTAGAAAGCCAGGGAGGGGAGCCTCATGGGGCCATTCTCTGCGAATCCCTGCTTCACTCCAGCCCCTGCATGTACGCTTTTCTCTGCTCCCAGTATCTATGCACGGCCGCCAGGTCTTGATTCTCACAGGGTGTCAGTCACCTTGTGGTAGAAGTTGGTGCTGTGAGGACATTTCTTAGCTTCGAGACTGTCTCTCACCCAGGACAATCCTGTCCCTTTCCTTAGCACCCCAGGCTCAGGAACAACTGGCAGTATCTAGAGATACCTTTTGTTTGGCACCCTAGAGACAAAGGGCTGTGACTGCCATGGGATGCGTACAGGCAATTGTTAAATAGACTTGTTAAATACCTTGTTGTGCATGAGAAGCCCCCTAAACAAAATGCCAATAGTGCCCAGGCTATGAAGCTCTGCCTCAGAGCAGCAAGCAGTCCTTTTGTCTTACACAGTCTGTGCTATAATAGGCACTTGAGTTTGTGCCTGTTCAATTACAAAATAAATATATGACAGAGAAAAGCTTCATGATACTCAGCACGTAATCCCAGAATAAAGTAGAAAAATGAGTGGGTATGGTAGTGCACTGCGTATAATCCCAGCATTCAGGAGGAGAGGCAGGAGGATAGCTCCAAGTTCAAAGCCAATCTGGTACATACTGAGTTCCAAACCAGCCAGAGCTACACAGGGAGAGCCTGGTTTGGGGTTGTTTGGTTTTTATTGTTGTTGTTTAGTTTGTTTTCTAAAGCTCAGATTTCAGTAGCACATCCACAGAGGTTTGCCTTACCTTTTAGGCTGCAGGAAACCTGCAACCACTCTCCTAACCAAGTCCGACACCTGTCATCAGCAATATGGGTAGAATTCAAGCCACGAAGATAGCAAGCCTGTACCACTCAGAAGAGAAACATCCTTAATAATCATAGAATGCCACAGAGACAGAAAGCCACAAGTGATTGGACCTTTTGAGTAAGTTGCAACCTCATTCCCATAAGAAACCTTCACCATGTTGCTGGGTGGTGGCACACACATGTCTTTAATCCCAGCACTTGGGAGGCAGAAGCAGATGGATTTCTTGAGTTTGAGGCCGGCCTAGGCTACAGAGCAAATTCCAGGACAGCTAGGCTACACAAAGATATCCTGTGTCAGAAGAAAGAAAGAAAGAAAGAAAGAAAGAAAGAAAGAAAGAAGGGAGGGAGGGAGGGAGGGAGGGAGGGAGGGAGGGAGGGAGGGAGGGAGGGAGAAAGGAAGGGAGGAAGGAAGGAAGGAAGGAAGGAAGGAAGGAAGGAAGGAAGGAAGGAAGGAAGGAAGGAAGAAAAAAAAAAAGAAAAGAAAAGAAACCTTCACCATGCAATGTAAACTACAGATGTAACCAAACAGGCCTATCACCACATGTCCTGTCATGGCCCACGTGTTGAAGGCTTTGTGCCAGGTTAAAAACATGCCCCTGCTAGAGTGCTCCTGCAGCATGCTCAAGGCCCACAGGACACATCACAGTAAAAGCCTAGTACTGGAGACCAAGGCTTCAGCTCACAATGGAAGTCGGGGTCTGACTTCCTCTGGGCTACTGGAGGCAGGTGGTGGGAACGAAAAGATGAAGCCTGGAGAGGTCTGAGTCAATGAGCGCATGTCCTTGAAGGGCACTGCGCGATACCAGCCTTCCTCTTCCTGTCCCTTACCACCCCACGCCAGGACATGAACAGCTTTGCTCCATCTCATAGTCCCAAGATGCACTGCTTCACGGCACCAAAACCAGTGGGGCCGACTGCTCAGGACCCAACCCTCCAAAACTGTGAGCCAAAAACAAAAAATACCACCTTCCCTCTTTTAAGTGGATAAGCTCAAGTATTTGTTACAATGGGAAACTGACTGATACATCTATATAATCTAAAATAACAGGCTTAAAATACACTGCCCTTCAATTTGTTCTAAACAGGTTGTCCTGGCACTCCTCCCAAGTGCTAGGGTCACAAGCTTGTTCATCATACCCTGCCCAGGGGCCTTGCTTTTCTTATCTTTTTTTTTAAACTCATTCCCACTAGTTATGTACATTAAGGAAAAAAAAATCCATAGAAATAAAATGAAAGAGCTTGGAGCCAGGTTTAGTGACTCTGACTGTAATCCCAACACTTGGGAGACTGAGGCAAGAGGATTACTTTAAGTTTGAGGCCAGCCTGTGCTACATGAGTTCCCGGAGGAGCAGGGTGTCAATATGTCACCATGAGCCTGTGATCTTAGCACTTAGTTCAAGGCCAGCATCATCTACAAAAAGTTTGAGGCCAGCCAGGGCTACATAGTGAGATCCTATATAAAAACCACTAAACAACCCAGAAACAGCTTGAGTTTTGATACAAGCAAGACAAAGAGCCCAGTAAGCTTCGAGCCCACTCTGGGGCACTGCTTGACGCTGCAGTTAACTTCTTACCGATTTCACTTCCTGGGCAGTCAGCTGGCCAATCCCCAGCTTTGCCAGAGCCCTGTCCAGCTGGTGAATCTCAGTGGTAAGACTCTTTAAACGCCATCTCAACAAGGGGGAAGGCAGGTGAGGTGTAAGGAGCATGGCCCGGCTCAAGGCTCTCTGTGACACAGCAGGGTAGGAAGAATGTGAAATGGTTTTACTTTACAGCCTAAAACACAGGGAGCCTGTGGACATAAAAGGCCTTGGCGTGCTCACCATCTGCACAGCCTGGAGTTGATTCAAGCCCAGGGGATGAGTAGAGAAGCACTCTCTGAGAGGCAGGATGTCATGAGCTGTCGGGTGGGTACCGTTCCGCACCTTGTAAGAAGTAAGAAGTGGGTAGATTTTAGAGACCCTGATCAGCTGCTCCTAACCAGCTCTTGTGCACAGCGACCTCCCGGGTCCAGCCGGAGAAAAGCTTGGCTAAAGCAGTACCTTGATGCCCAGGTCTGTCAGATGCCACTGAAGCCTCTCATCGGAAACCAGAGTGCTGGCCCTTTCTAAGTAAGTGATGACTTCTGAGTGGGCCTGCTTCCGGAGACTGTGATAAATATCTAAGAAATCAACTTGTTGTTTGGGGGTCCAGAAATGCTTGACAAGCAGTTGCCTGGGAAACAGGTACCTAAAAGGAAAAAGCATCACCAAGTCACTTTCCAAAAGTGGACTAATCAGGCATCTGGCAGAGACGTGCCTCTCTGCCCAACACTCTCTCTTCTGTGAGTCTCAGCCCACGTCTTGGCACGGTTGCAAGTGGCATTACTGAAATGTGGCTGCAGAGGAAGCCTGGGTGCAGCAGTCAGATAAAATGCCTCCGTTTGAACTAAAGCAGGTAAAGAACATTCTCAGCCTTTAATCCCAGCACTCGGGAGGCAGAGCCAGCCTGGTCTACAGAGTGAGTTCCAGGACAGGCACCAGAACTACACAGAGAAACCCTGTCTCAAAAAACAAAAAAACAAACAAACAAACAAAAAAAAAGAACCTTCTCAGGACAGTTTCATATGGAGCTGGATGCTGTGTGTGATGCTGACAACCTACCCCAGAACAGTCATATGGACACAGCATTAAAAAGGCCATGGATGTGCTCTGTAATTCAGTTACCCACATGTAAGGGAGCTTTTTAAACACGGCTACAAATCCTCTAGTGCTTCTTTCATGGGCAGGCAAGGGTTATTTCCCTCTTTTTTTCCCCCACTCTGGGTGATTAATTCATACAACAGAGCAAAAAAGAGTCGACAACCTCTAAGACTAAGAGATCGAAAGCACAGGTAGGTGTTACGGCACCGGGAGAGAGGCGAACAGACCTTTGTGAGGTCCAAGACAGGCTCCATGGTGAGGCCTTGGGCTTTGACCCACTCATCCCTGGAGCTCCGGCTGTGTCTAAGAAGTGCCACCAAGCAGGGTGCCAGCCTGAAAAGGCTGTCCATCTCCCAGTGTTCTCATCAAAACACCAGACACAGAGTGACCTCATGCCCTCCTCTGGTTCACTCAACAGCTAACTATCACTGTAGAGCCTGTTAACATCACCCAAGTAAGAAAGCCCATCACTCTCCTGAGCCCTATCCAAATACTTGCTTTTTTTTTTTTTTTCCTTTAGTTTTTTGAGACAGGGTTTCTCTGTGTAACAGTCTTGGCTGTTCTGGAACTCACTCTGTAGACCAAGCTGGCCTTGAACTCACAGGAATCGACCTGCCTCTGCCACCCTCCCAACCCACCCCCTACCCCTGGCCAAATACTTTCTTTTAAAGTCTTGTTTTTTTTATTTTATTTTTGATTATGTGCATGTGAATGCAGATGTTCAGAGTCCAGAAGAGGATGTCAGATCCCCTGGAGCTGGAGTTACAGGCAGCTGTGAGCTGCCCAGCATGAGTGTTAGGAAGCAAACTGAGGTCCTCTGGGGTGGGGGGAAGGGGGGTGCGGCATGTATGTGTATGCTCTTAACTGCTCAGCCATCTCGAAGCCCTCTTTCCCTATTCTTGACCCCCAAATCATGAAAAGATTGGTGATTTTCGTCTATTATGTTCTGCAGCTGCCATTGTACAGCAACTGATAGCTGAATCAACATGCAAGGTAACAGCTTAGAAGTGTTTTTTTATTAAAGCCATGATATCAGAATATGAAAAGTATTCTTTTCTGAAAAACTTTCCAAAGTGTTGTTCCTCCTGGAGAGTGAGATGCTGTCTGTGGGGCATGGAGAAAGTATTAAGGTCACTTCACACACCCAGGGCCGCTGAGAGCCACCTGCACCTGACAGGTCACTGAGCAGTTTTTAACAACTTTGGGACAAGAGCTGGAGAGGTTCAGCAGTTAGCACCATTTGCTGTTCTTACAGAGGAGCCAGCTTCAATTCCCAGCACCAATATGACAGCTCACAACCATCTATAACTCCAGTCCAAGGGATCTGACGCCCTCTTCTGCTCCACGGGATCCTGCATGCATGTGGGGCATGCATATAAGCTCACATAACCACAAATACATAAAAGACAAAAAAGTAATTTAAAAATATAAATAAATTTCTTGGCTTGTTTTTGTTTTGTTTGTTTGAGAAAAGGTTTCATGTAGCCCAGGTTAGCCTTGAACTCATTCTATAATCTAGGCTGGCCTTGAACTTCTGATCCTCCTGCCTTTGTCTCCCACGTGCTGAAATTATGTGCCACTACATCAGGCAAGATGATTTTTAATTCTTAAGAAAGATCTATAGTCCCGAGATCTAGTGGTAGTGTGTACTCACATTAGCAGGAAGACCAGGTAGTTGGCAAAGGGCGGGATGGAGATGACGCCTATGAAAAGACACTTGCTGATGTCCCGACGGAACTAGACAGAAGTAAACACGGACACCTAAGTTCCTGATAACATGCACAACCCCTCCATCCCACTCACTGACAGTGAACTTGAAAAAGGACCATGCTTATTTCTGTCTTCTAAATGGTAAGTTCCTGAGGGTAGACCTCTGATGTTAATTTTGTATCCCAAATATTGAGTAGAGGGCCTGACCTTTTATCAAACCCCGCAGTGAACTCTTTCTGACTTGCAGAATGTCTCCTGGACTCCTATCGCAGCTTCCAACTGCCTGTCACATCACTGCCAAACACCTCCGGCTGCCCTGCAGCTCTGTGCAGATCTTTGTATGTTCAAAACCAAACTGGATTTCATTACTCACAAATTCAATCAGAAGATGTGCCAGAAATTCTACATAGCCCTGCTGTGAAGTTCATTCTCAATGAACCCAATCCTGACAAACAGCTGGATGCCTCATGGCAAAGGGAAACATGTGACCAGTGATGAACAAGAAAGGAAAGAAACAAACAGGATCTCAGTTAATTACCTCACCACGAACTTCCGGGCATCTGTCCCTGGCCCATACCTGTCTCAAATGCTCCATCTCCCGGTAAGAAAGTTGATGAAACTTTATATTGTGCTTCCACATATTTGCCTTTATTCTTCTAGCCTTTTTGGCATCAGCCCATAACATCTGTATTCCTGCCCCATCAAAGCGGAGGACAGAACGCGATGTTATCCCAGTTTGAATCTTACCATAGCTTCCTACTGTGTTCACTCCCATGCACACACTGGCCCCTCCCCGGCACTGCTACACAAAAGCCTTCAGCTAGGAAGGCTGAACGCCTGAGACCTCCCCGTCCTTTTCCCCAGCATATTACCCGACCAAACCATGATCTGCCACACAGTGCTCTCCTTTGAGCTCATTACTCACCCCTTCTTTTAAACTCTAGCTCCTTAACCCCAGTGCATCATGGTCAACTATGTGCATTAACTGTTTCCCAGTCAGATTAACTTGCTACTCTCTGGGGCATAATTTGACATACTGCTATGATCTCATTTTGAATCTTCATTCCGTGATAATCCTTCTGTTTATCTAGTTTTTTACAATGCTTCCAGGGCTAGAGAGAGGGCTCAGAGGTGAAAAACACCTACTGGTCTTGCAGAGGATCTAGGTTCGGTTCCCAGTACCCTCATGGTGGTTCACAACTATTCATAATTCATATTTCAGGGGATCTAATGCCTTTTGACCTCTGAGAGCACCAGGCATGAACATGATACATATATACATGCAGCCAAAACAGTCATACAAATAAAATGAATAAAATATTTTAATACTTCCATTTTTATGAGCAAAATGTTACTAAGATTGGCTTCAAATAATACAGACTGTGTGTATTGTGTGTGTGTGTGTGTGTGTGTGTGTGTATATATATATCTGTATGTGTGTGTGTGTGTGTGTGTGTGTGTGTGTGTGTGTGTATGATTAGTGGCCATGAACTACTTTTGAGTTTCTAGTTTCTTGCTTTGTTCTTACAGGATCTTGCTATGTAACTGAAGCTGGCCTGGAACTCCTGACCCTCCTGTCTTGGAATGCTGGGTTGTGGGATTGTAGACATAGACCCACCAGGTCTGGAAAGCCAGCCATTCTCACCTCCACTTTAGATAAAGGTAGGTAATTGTTCAAGTCCATGAAGTTGATAATAATTATAGTAATATTCAGAGTTGACAACATTCTATTTTCTTTTAATTAGTGGATAAAAGTATAGGATATAATAATAGTAATATGGGCACTTACTGTATAGATAACATATTAACATAGATCAGGCCCTGTTCTAAGCACTATAGTTAGATAGGTAGGTAGGTAGATAGATAGATTTAATCTTCACAATTAGGTATGGTGGCTCAGGCTTGAAATCCCAGCACTCAGAAAGTGGAGGCAGGGAGATCAGAAGTTCAAGGTCATCCTCAACTACACAGGAAGTTCAAGGCCAGACTAAGCTACATGACACCCTTTCTAAATAAATAAATAATATTCACAACTATGCAATCCCTAGGTAGGTTCTATTATTTTTGTTTTATAGATGAGAAACCCAAGAGACTGACAATTTAAGTCACTAGGGCAGGTGCACAGTCAATAAGGCACAAACTAGGATTTGAATCATGCATTCCGGTTCCAGAGTGACCAAATGACGGTATAGGTATCACTTCATCGGAACTAGTGGACCTTCATTTTAAATCAAGTATATATAGTGCTATTTCCACTTCAAGTTACCTAAGCTGGCCCATCTGATAAGCATTTAGACCACATTTTCTTAGGATAACAGATAAATCACTGGGGCAGGTCTGCACAGCCACCGTTCCCTCCTCTTGTGAAGGACATGGAAATTACATCCACTCCAGTATTGTCAGAAGTTGTGCATCGTGACATCTTTCTAGATATCTATGAGGTGACAGCTTGTAAGAATTAATGCTCAAACATCCCAACTCACATCCCTGCAGCAGAACCCCGCACGTGATCTCACTGACTGTAACTCTCTAGCTGGTTGGGGGGATTTCTAGTTCAGTGTTTACCTTTCATGAAGACTGTGTATAAGGCATAGAAGCGGGGGAAATGCCGGCCCAAGAAACGATGGTATGATCCATTGATCGCTCTTGTCTTGGTCACCATGTAAGTAACCAAGTTCTTCACGTCCGCCTTTGGAGAAAGATGGAGCTTTGAAGACCTACAAGGAAGATCAAAGAGACTATCTGTGATCTAGCAGGAGCCACTTCGTCCCTGGGGCCCCTTACTGTAACATCAAGTTTCTGAGAACGATTGCCCAAACTCTGGACACCAGAGCTCTTGGGTCTGAGAGAGGCGGCAGGTCGGGCAGGAAAGTGATGAAAACCGTATGAGCATGGAGTGCGCGCAAAGCCCGTGGGGCCAGCGGCGGGCGAGCCAAGGCCCTATGGCAGATGGGCGAGGGAAGCCGAAAGGGGAGCTCAGGGTGCGCGGGAAGAGCAGACAACACGGAGCCGAGAGGGTCGGGGGTCCGCCCGCCTTCGGAAGGGAACCTGTGTGGGAAAACAAAACCCGGCGGGGGGCGGCCAAGGCGCGGGACCCCAGAAGCCGAGGTGGAGCCGCTCCGAGGGCTGCTACGTCAAAAACGCTCTTCTCTCTCCAGGGCCCTCACCGAGGGGCTCGCCACGCGGGGCCCGAGTGACCCAGCTGCAGCCTCCGGGTGACGAAGGGTCCGGGGGCGCCGGCCGAGCCCCACAGAGCAGCCCGAGCCCAGCACACCCTGGACAGCGCCATCTTCACGCCGGGGAAGGGCGCGGAGGGCGGGGTCGCCCCGGGCCAGAGTGCGCCCGCCCCGCCCCGCCCCGCCCCGCAGCGCGCACGCGCCGGACAGGCCGCGGGGCCCCCCCACGTGCGAGCCTGGGGAAGGCGGGGCCGCGCGCGCCACGAGGACCCGGATTGGACACGGCGCCGCTTCCGCCGGCGGGACCGGAAGCGGGCCGTCCCCAGGGAGCGCGGGCCCAGCCCGAGGGAGCTCCGGTTCGTGAGCCCGAGGACGCCGTCTCCTTGAGAGGCCCTCTGCCCTCGTCCGGTCCCCAGGGCCCCGGGGTTGGCAGGCGCTGCCCTTGACCTCTGCGGGCGCCCAGGGCGCCGGGCTCGGCGGTGGCGGGGTGGCCTGTAGACGGGGTGGCTGTGCTGACGGTGGCCGTGCACACGAGGTGGCCATGCAGACCGGTGGCTGTGTAGACGGGGTGGCCCGTGCAGACCGGTGGCCGTGCAGACCGGGTGGCCCGTGCAGACCGGTGGCCGTGCAGACCGGGTGGCCCGTGCAGACCGGTGGCCGTGCAGACCGGTGGCTGTGTAGACGGGGTGGCTGTGTAGACGGGGTGGCCCGTGCAGACCGGTGGCCGTGCAGACCGGGTGGCCCGTGCAGACCGGTGGCCGTGCAGACCGGTGGCTGTGTAGACGGGGTGGCCCGTGCAGACCGGTGGCCGTGCAGACCGGGTGGCCGTGCACACGGGGTGGCCGTGCAGACTGGTGGCTGTGTAGACGGGGTGGCCGTGCAGACCGGTGGCCGTGCACACGGGGTGGCCGTGCACACGGGTGGTTCAGCGCCCTCTGGTGGCGGCGGCGAGTAGCGGGACTGTCCGCTCTCCTGTCAGTCTGGCTGCCTGTGTGGACTACGGTGGAGGACGTTTCACCTCTCTCCCTCCCGGCTTCCTTCCCTCCATCCCTCCTTCCCTCTCTCCTTCCTTCCTCCCCTCTCTCCCTCCTTCCTTCCCTACATTCCCACTCTACCCTCCCCTCCCCAGCCTTCTGGTCCTCGGGTGCCCTTGTCACATAGTAGGTGCGCAGTGACTATTTTTGGGTAAATGACTACTGAGACAAGGGAGTGTTAACAACGGCCCTGTCGTGTCATAGCCATTTTAACCGACGGGGAGCGTGCTGAAGCCCGTGTCTGAAGTCGGTTTCGGCACTTCAGTGTGTTTCCTGTGCCGTATGCCTGTGTTGTAAGAATTCTGTGAGGATCCAAGGATGAGAGATGTTGGCAAAAAGCTCCCACATCTGTAAAAATGTCTCAATGTTAGGAGGGGCTGGTGACGGTAATGCAGTCCCCAGGCTGTACTCTGCAAGTACTGGGTAGATGAGGTGGGCAGGATAGGAAACTGACCAATGGTTTCTCTCCATTCTCGGGTAGCTTCCAAGTCCTCGCAACTACTGTGGCTCCCAAGACTCTTCGGTTCAATAATAGCAGAACTCCCGGGAGAAGAGGGCGGGCGGAACACAGGCAGTTTTGTAAGAGAAATGCAAAGGCATTGCCAGGAAAATCAAACTAAAGGCAGGACGTTTCGGGTAGTAGTGGGGCGGGGTGGGGGGTGGAATGGGATTGGGGGGGGGGGTCCACTAGGTACAGTGCTGTGCAAGCCTGAGGAAGGACCTGAGTTTGATCCCTGATACACATGTCTAAAGCCGGGCATGGTGATGTGTGACCCATGCAGAACTTCAGAGCCAAGACTCTGGGCAGAGGAGCCCTGGCACTTGCCGGCCAGCCAGTCTAGCCAAGTTAGCAGGTCACGGGGTCAGAGGGGAGCCTGTCTGGAGAGGATCGACAAAGGCAGTACAGACATGCATATATCCAGCAGCACACGTGTGCAAACGTACTCAAAAACACACAAAAAGAAAATCCATGGCGGGGATCCACTCCTCACGTAGTTGTTTCTGGCCTCTTCCTTCTTTCCCCCAACCCTCGCACACAGCCCTGTTGCTCTAACTTGTGTCTCTTTAGCCAGCTTCCCCTCCTGTCCTGCCTTACTCCGTAGTGTTCCGGTAGCCTCTCATGGATTTCTCTGCCATTTTCCCCTTCCTCTAGTTCCTCTAGGGAGCCAGAAAACACTGTTTCTTTTGCATTGTGTTTTGAGACGTGAGCTCAGTGTACCCACGATGGCCTTGAACCCCCAGTTCTCTTTGCATCCTCCCCAGTGCTAGAATTATGGGCATACAGAACCATGCACGGCTCAGAGAACACTTTTCAGAATAGTCTGTCAGGACTGTTAACATGTAATCCCAGCACTGTGGTCCCTCCCTCACAGGTAATCCCAGCACTGTGGTCCCTCCCTCACAGTAATCCCAGCACTTGTGGTCCCTCACAGGAGGACCATGAGATTCAGGCCAGTTAGGGCCACATAGTGAGGTTTCTCTTTTCCTTTCTCTTTCCATTTTTCTCTCCCTTTGCTCCCCTCTCTCTCCTGTCCCCCCTCCTCTCCTTCTCTTCTATTTCTCCTCTCTTTCTCTTCTGTTTCTCTCTCATCTGTTTCTCCTTTCTCTCTCCCCCTTCTCTCTCACCCCCCCCATACACACAGAGTTAAACACATGTGGAGTTTAAATGTTTTGTATACAAGAAAACTATGAATTCCCATAACACTTCCCCTTTTCTTTTTTTCTAAATAAGAAGGTTTTAAACCTAATACAAAACTATACACAATAAGAACAATTATCAAGTATTATCCAGGAGAAAGAGAAGGTGATAAATAACCTATCCTGAAGGATCTAAATCTTATACCTGTATGCTCTTAGCTAAGATACGAGAGGATTGTAACTATAACTATCTAGCCTTCAACCCCATCAAAGACATGAGAAGAAAAATAATACTTCCTGAGTGAGCAGAAAGTGCAAGCAAGCAACTTCTGAAACATGCAAGGAATACAGACAGCTGGCTGCCTGGACAGTCACCCAATGTTTCTCTGCAACATTGGGGCACCCACTTTTGGCTACAGGTCTAGAATATCTGACAGACCACTTTGAGGAGCAGGAAATTTTGAAAGACTGTCCTACCCTGTCTTGGCAAGGTTCATCAGTCACTTTCCCCGTTGTCCTGCTTGTCTGGATTAGACAGCATGCTTACTGTCCGCAGTTGAGGGAAGGGCAGTTCTTAGCCCAACAGGCCACTCATGTCAAGAAGAAGACAAATTCCATAAGGAGTGTCTTCGATGCCCAGCATCCTCTCGGGAGTAGAATGGTGCTGCCAGGAGCAATTGTGTCACATGCCAACAGAGTTCTGAGTTATTAGAACATTTAAATGCCATATTCTCCAGGTCTATGAAGTGTTTGAAGATTATCTATCAACCTAACATGTATCTCTGTATATCTAGAAAATGTAGTGGCATTCCTGCTGAGCTCCTGGCTTGGCTCCAGTGAGCAGCACCTAGCCCTAATCCTTCCTTCCTTTAACCACACCTTTTGTTTCTCTTACTGCCCTATGTGAATCTTGTTTAAGAGTCAAGGATCAGAGAGTCCCCCAAGGATCAAAGGCCTATGCAAAACTTGGTCCAGGAAACCTGGAAAACCGAGGTACCTGAGAAATCAAGTAATTTGCACCTGGCATATGGTCTCTGGGAACTCCTTTTGGGTTGCTTTGAAGGTACAGAAATTAACTATCTAAACTGTAAAAAAGAGTAAATAAATATGTCCTAGGCAAAGGGTTAGTGCTTCAGTCCTTCGAGGCTGGACCCCCCTGCAGCCATGATAAGCTAGATTCATTCTTAAGATGCCTTTGGAAGAGGGAACATCAGTTGAGAAAATGCCCCCACCAGACTGGCCTGTGGTACATTTTTCCTAATTAGTTATTGATGTGTGAGGGCCAGGCTTATTGTAGTTAGTACCACCCCTGGGCTCTTTGTCCTGGGTGCTATAAGAAAGCGGGCTAGCCCGGTGATGGTGGCGCATGCCTTTAATCCCAGCGCTCGGGAGGTAGAGGCAGGTGGACCTCGATGAGTTTGAGGCCAGCCTGGTCTACAGAGCTGGTTCTAGGCCACACAAAGAAAACCTGTCTAAAAAACAAACAAAAACAAAAAACCCAGGCTGAGCCAGCCATGAGGAGCAAGCCCATAAACAGGACCTCTTCGTGGCCTCTGCTTCAGTTCCTGCTTCTCAGTTCTTGCCCTGACTTACAAAAAATAAACTGTGATTATGGAAATATAAGCAAAATATCCCCCAGGTTGCTTTTGGCCATGGTGTTTTATCACAGCAATAGACACACAGGCACATAAAAGGCTTCTCGTCAGATGGCTAAGCAATCAGTAGATACCTGGTATGAAGAAAGTGTAGCAATGGTCTTACAAACTTTCCTATTGCAGGCTGCAGTGTCTGGTTTTTGTTTTTTGTTTAATATGAGATATAGATCTATATCTATAGATCTATATATATGGTACTGCTTGGGAAAGGTGTAGCTTGGAACAATCTCAATGAGTTTTAGTTTTGCAAGATTGTACAGACCAATGGATAGAATCACTTAAAAATACACATGAGAGGAAAAACAACAACAAAACCTAACTCATATTTAAAGTGTTATTCTGAGACTAGTGTTGAATGCTAAATGTTGTTAATAAGCCTTTTTAAACGCAGTGCAGGGCTGGGGAGATGACTTAGTACTTAAGAGTACATTCTGCTCCTCTAGCACCTTGTGCTCATAACTCCAGACCCAGGGGGTCCGACAGCCCTGCACTCAACATGCACACGAACACACACACACACAAACACACACACACTCCAGGCCCAGGGGGTCCGACAGCCCTGCACTCACATGCACACACGCACACGCACATGCATACACATATGCATAACTAAAAACAATAGAGGGCCTGCAGAGACGACTACACAGTTAAGATTGTTTCATCCTCTTGCAGAAGGTGCAAGTTTGGTTCCCAGCACCCCATGGCAGCCCCAGGCACACACACAGTGCACATACGTACATACTGGCAAAACATTCACGCAGGCCAACTTAAATTATTTTTAAAAATCAATAGAAATGAAACGAAAACAAAAAAACAACAGAAGCCAAGTGTGGCGACTCACACTGGCAACCTCAGCACTCGAGAGACTGAGGCGTTACCAGTGATAGTTCAAGGTCAGCTTGGGCTGCACGGTATCTCTATGTAGCAAAGCTATGTCTCAAAACAAACAGAACTGTGAGCCCTGGGTCTAAATCCCCCAGAGCTCCCTCAGATAAAGTCAGAGGCAGCAGTGCATACATTGTGTGTGGGGGTGGGGGGTGGGGGGGGGGAGTTCCTGCAGAGTTCTGCAGCGGGTTAGCACCTAGCTTTGATCTACCTTTTGTGTCCAGTACTTTGTTGGAAGTGTGTAAATCTTACCTGAGAGTTTCCTAGCGGTTCCAAGCCTCTGTAGAACCTGGTTACAGGAGGACTCAGCAAACTGAGATGTGCCAGTAGCCGGTCATTTGCATTGGCACTGTCTCTTTGGGGAGCTTAGATAAGAGATTTTGATATATGGAAATTGACTTGCTAAAGGTGTGAGTTTTATAACAAAAAAAGCCCTTTGGCAAAGCTGTAGTGAGTCAGTTCACCAGAGGCTGACGCCCCTGCAACTGGAAAGGCTAAGTTAACCCCGAGTGCCTCTGTTTCTTCACTCCACAGACCGTGGGAACCCACACCTGGTACAACATTTTCCACCTTTATTTTATGTTATGTGTGCGGTGTTTTGCCTGCAGGTGTCTGTGCACCATGTATAGACAGTTCCTGTGGAGGCCAGAAGAGGGCATCAGATCCCTTGAAACTGGAGTGACAGACAGTTGGGAGTCTTCTTGTGGGTTCGGGGGCGGGGGCGGGGTGGGGGCGGTGGGGAGGGTGGAACTCAGGTCCTCTGGAAGAGCCACCAGTGCTCTTAACCACTGAGCCATCTCTCTGGCCTCAAGTGCATCCCAGCATTCCTATGGGAAGATGGGAGGTAGAAATGGAATTCCCAGGAGCTCCGGGTGAGCTCTCCTGGAATGTGCTGCAGGGCAAAGAAAGACAAGACGAAGTGGAAGCTGGGCAGACATCTTCGGCTATCCTCTGACTGACCCATGTATGGCCTGGTGATGGATGCTGGCACACACGGATGCTCACACACATGCACAAAGATAAAAAAGGAATGTGTGTCTGCAGAGGTGGTGGCTGACACTGAGCCACCTGGGGTCGGGTTGGAACAGCCTGTGTGCACGCCAGCGAGTGTGAGCTGGAATACACTGGAACCGCAGTCGTTTGAGCCAGGAAACTCGGGAGGCCTGTAGTAACTGAAGTCCATTCACTGAGCCAAGGCGCATTGAAGTGAGAATGTCCTTGGCAGTTCCAGAGCAAAGGTGCAGGCAGAGGAGACGGCCCAGATTACCGGGTAATTTATGAAAGAAAACCTCCATATTTCCCCACGTGGAACTGCGTCTGCATGGGTAAGGGAGCATTTGCCTTCATGTGTGTATGTGCTCATGCCTGTAACACCAGGAAGTTTTGTAAAACGGCCTACGCGAGGCCTTGGCGGCTTGAGCCACGGTGCCCCAGGATCGCCATGCAGACACCACGTTCGGCAGCGTGGTGGGTGGAAAGTTTTATTATTAAAGAGGGAGGGAAGAGGGAATAGGGAGAGAGAAGAGAAAGGAAGGGAAAGCAGAGATGTGCGCTACCTCATGGTGAGGAAGGAAAGGGAGGCAAGGGGTTTGTTTGGTTTGGATTGGTTTGGTTTGGTTTGGTTTTCCAAGACAAGGTTTCTCTGTGTAGTTTTGGTGCCTGTTCTGGAACTCACTATGTAGACCAGGCTGGCCTCCAACTCACAGAGATCTACCTGACTCTGCCTCCTGAGTGCTGGATTAAAGGTGTACACCACCACTTCCTGGCGGAAGGGTTTCTCTTAAAGGAGACTTTAAGATGCCATCAGGATGCTGGATGGGTCCCCAAGGGGCAGCTCAGAACACTAACAGGAAGGCAGAAGCAGGTGTTGCTACGTTCCAGGCTAGCCTAGACTACAATGTGAGCCCCACCACCACCACAAAGGAGAGGGGGTGTGGGAGTGGTTCCTTCTGCCTAGGAAGAAAAGAGCACATGACTGTAGACTAGAATTTTTAGACTCAGATTTTAAATAGTTCCCAAATTATTACCAACTGATTATTGTGGTTAGGAAGGGGGTGGGGTGGTTAGGGCTCTTTTTGGTTGTTGTATTTCAGGTTTTTGGTTTGGTTTCTCTATGTAGCCTTGGCTGTCCTGCAACTCACTCTGTAGACCAGGCTGGCCTCGAACTCAGAGTCTGCCTGCCTCTGCCTCTCCAGTGCTGGCATTAAAATAATGTGCCACCACTACCCGGTTGTATTTCACTTTTTCAATAGAGGCTTCACAGTGGTCTAGGCCATTTATTCTTCCCTTTCTTCTGGAAATATTAAAACAAGACCGAAAAAAAAAAAAAAACACCTACCCACTTGTGGGTAGATTCTCCAGAGATATGGCTACTATAACACGAAAAATAGTGCCCACATTTTCTGTGGAATTGAGGTTGGATATTTATAGATATTCAGCATTTCCTAGAAGCAAAACGGTAAGAAAGTGCATGGATGTGTTACGTGGATATAAATTATCTGAGGCTGGAGCAGAAAATGTTTTTGTTTGGAGAACATTGAAGTGACTGTCTCTGTCTAGCAGTAGGAATAGCTTGAGGAAGGCAGACACAGACCCTGAGAAGTGAAAGGCAGGTTAAACATTAGCTGCTTTTGTGAGCTGAAACTTGTCTGTAAGGCCATGGGAAACAACTCATTAAATGAGCATTGTATTACTTTCAATAAAGCATTACATACCATAAAAAGCTCGTGTGTGTGTGTGTGTGTGTGTGTGTGTGTGTGCATGTGTGCGTGTGTGCATAGTATGACTTTAAAACAGAACAGCCAGGAGAGTGATAGAGCACCTCTTTTTTATACATAGTACATGGGTTCTGCCCTAGTGCTGGGGGAAAAACAAACAAACAAAAAACCCGAAAACAACTTAGATAACTGAAAATGATGTGATCTATACGTTGAGACTAGTTGGCAATCAAAGCTGCTTGAGCTGGGCATGGCCCCACATGCCTGAAATCCTAACTTGGGAGTTATGGCAGGAGGATAAGCTGCTTGGTGACGGCACTGGATACAGAGAAGATAAAGGCTAGCCTGGGCTACAGGAGACAAAACAAAAGACCCAATAGTTTGGGGATGGAGGTCAGTAATAGAGTGCTTCCCTAGCATGTAGAAGCCCTGAGTCCACTCTCCAGTCCCCATCAGTCCAAGCATGGTGGTGCACACCTGGACCCCTGGCACTTGGTGGTGCACACCTGGCACTTGGTGGTGCACAGCTGGACCCCTGGCACTTGCTGGTGCACACCTGGACCCCTGGCACTTGGTGGTGTACACCTGGACCCCTGGCACTTGGTGGTGCACACATGGACCCCTGGCACCTGGTGGTATACACCTGGACTCCTGGCACTTGGTGGTGCACACCTGACACTTGGTGGTGCACACCTGGACCCCTGGTACTTGGTGGTGCACACCTGGTCCCCTGGCACTTGGTGGTGTACACCTGGACCCCTGGCACTTGGTGGTGTACACCTGGACCCCTGGCACTTGGTGGTGTACACCTGGACCCCTGGCACTTGCTGATGCACACCTGGACCCCTGGCACTTGCTGGTGCACACCTGGACCCCTGGCACTTGGTGGTGTACACCTGGACCCCTGGCACTTGGTGGTGTACACCTGGAACCTTGGTACTTGCTGGTGCACACCTGGAACCCTGGCACTTGCTGGTGCACACCTGGACCCCTGGCACTTGCTGGTGCACACCTGGACCCCTGGCACTTGGTGGGCTGAGGCAAAGGGTCAGAAGGTGAGTGTTAGTCTCTAGTTCACCACGAGTGTGAGGCAAGCCTGCCACATAGGACTGTGATGCTTTGAGAATGGCCCCCACCGGCTGATGTGGTTGTTGGAATGGCATGGCCCCCATAAACACATGTGTTTGAATGCTTGGCCCATAGAGAGTGGCAGTATTAGGAGGTGTGGCCTTGTTGGAGGAAGTGTGTCACTGTGGGGGTGGGCTCTGAGGTCTCCTATGCTCAAGCTAGACCCAGTGTCCTTCTGCTGCCTGTGGAACAAGATGTAGAACTCTCAGCTCCTTCTCCAGCACCATGTCTGCCTGCACACTGCCATGCTTCCCACCATGATGGTAACGGACTAAGTCTTTGAAACTGTAAGTCAGCCCCAATTAAATGTTTTCCTTTATATGAGTTGCTGTGGTCATGGTGTCTCATCACAGCAATAGAAACCCTAAGACAGCTGATATATTTGAATACTTGGTCCCTAGTTGGTCTGTTTGGGAAGGATGAGGAGGTGTGTTGGAGAAAGTGTGTCACTGGGGGTGAGCTTAGAGGTTTCAAAAGCCCAGGCCATTCCAGTTAGCTCTGTCTCTGCCTCCTGCTTGTGGGTCAAGGATGTGAGCTCTCAGCTACTGCTCCAGCACCATGCCTGCCTTCCTGCTGCCCCACCACAATGGCTGTGGACTCACCCTCCAAAACTGTAATCCCCCTAAAGCTGCTGCTTCTGTGAATTGCCTTGGCCATGGTGTCCTCACAGGAGTAGAAACTAAGACAGGGACCTTCACTCAAAGACATAAAAAGCCCAACAGCAACAAAAAAGTGGCTTGATTAATGGTGATGGCATTGAGAGTTTACATAACATTGATAAAATTTGAGCTAGAAAACATCTCTAAATACATCTGTTTGTATATGTATATATACATACGCACATACATATGTGATTGATGTGGTCTCCAGGATAGGCTCCCCTTTCAGTCAGGCTGGCTGAGCTCCAAGGATCTGCCTGTCTCTGGCCCACCCCATGCTAGGGTAAAGGCACATCGAGCCATAACCAGCTTATACAGGGGTGCTGGGGTGTGAGCTTAGGTCTTCCTGCTTTCACAGCAAGCACCCATACCCTCTGAGTTGTCACCCTAGTCCCAGGACAGCCTCCTTTTGTCCCAGCTACTAAAAAAATAACTAAAGCAACATTGGGGGGTTCCTGCAAGTGTCAGAGCCGGCCAACGGGAAAATGATCTGTGTCAGCTGGGAAGGAAACTCGGTTCAGCCAGATTCAGCCAGTGCTGATTCGAACTTCTGGAGTCTGACACCAGGCCAGTTTATTTTAGACATAAAAATCCAGTACAATTTTGGAAAAAAAAAGTTTCCTGATAACACTTATCCTGATCCTTTGTGCACAATAAAGCTTAAGGTGTGACTACACTGAAACTCCTTTGCAGAGTTTGTGTGACCATGAAGATGGGTTCTATAGTTTAAGGGCCTAGGATCTGGTGTGGTCTCTGGCCGAGATAGCATAGAGGTCAGCAGGCTATAAAGGACATGTGACATCCCCCCTCAGGATGGGTTCTATTGGCCGTGAAAAAAAGCTGAAGATCTAGGGAGGGAGAGTCTGGGGTACATGTTCTGGGGGACTGGGGTGACAGCGCACGCCTTTAATCCCAGCACTCGGGAGGCAAAGGCAGACTGATCTCTGAGTTTGAGGCCAGTGTGGGTTACAGAGCAAGTTCCAGGACAGCCAGGGCTACACAGTGAAACGCTGTCTTGAAAAAGCCAAAAAATAAAAAAAGAAATGTCAATCGTTAATGAACAGATAGAACTTGGGGTGGACGTGGGGCGGGTATTTGCTGCCTAACTTTAATCCTAGTGCTCAGGAGGCAGAGGCACCTTGGTTCCAGGCCAGCCAGTGCCACATAGTAAGACTTTATCTCAAAAAAATCAAAAGTAAGAAGAGAGGCTAACAAGATGGATCAGTGGATAAAGACACTCGAGTTCTCTCTCCCAGATACATGTGGTGGAAGGAGAGAACCAACACTGGAGACTGCTATCTGTCCTCCACGGGTGCACTGTGGCATGCGTATGCCCGGGCATACTTGTCTAAATGTATGTATGGGTACCACATGCATGCCCGGTACCCAAGGGGGGGCAGAAGAGGGTCCCGAATCCCCTGGAACTAAAGTTTTAGAAGGTTGTAAGCCACCGTGTAGAACTGAACTCTGGTCCTTTGCAAGAGCAGCAAGTGCTCTTAACCACTGAGCCGTCTCTCCAGCCTCCAAAAGGTGTCTTTAAATTGTCCCAGATCTATGGATGCAGTAAATGGGGACCAGCTGGAGATGTAGCTCAGGAGAGTGTTTGCCCAGGACACAGGAAGGCCTGGGTTCCATCCCTAGTGGTACAGGCTGTAGTTTCCACAGGGAGGAGAGAGGAAAGACTCAGAAGGTCAGGGTCATCTGTAGCTATAGCAGGAGCTGAGGCCAGCTTGAGCTACCTAAGACCCTGTCTCAGAGGAGTCTAGGGTTGTGGGAGACTGTAGACAGGAGACCCCAAGGCCACATGCTATTTACTCATCCCTGGCTCACCTTGAGCTTTTGCTGTTCATTCTTCGTCTAGTTGAGAGTCTGCTCTTCAGCCATTCTGCTGGGTTTCAGGAAAATGAAGGTGAATGCAAGGCAGGCCTTGCTCTCAGAAAGCTCAGAACTTTACTAGAGAAGATTGGCAATTGAGGATGGTTGTGGTAGGGGCTGGAGAGATGGCCCAAAGGGGACGTGGGCCTGGCTTCCAGCATTTTCAGGTTTTTTAAAAAGACCTTATTTGCTACGAGCTGCAGAAATATGAAGTAGGAATTCAGCTGATTATGACAGCATTTACCTGGAGGACTCAAGGAAGCGTTGGTGCCGTTGGCTTTGACTGTATCGGTTGTTTTCTGCTGTGAGCTTCACGTGCGCGGTTATAGCTTCCCTAGTGATCCTTTTCTTCTAAACAGTGTGGACTGACCATTCCTTGGGCATAGGTTTTCACTGTACACTTAAGGTGTTTGGGTAAGAGTCACACAGGCAAGGCTTCCTTCTCCCAGCTCTTTGTTTCTCCTCTTTAGCGTTAGTGTCAGACATCTCCTTCAGCTAGCATCCGAGGCCAGGGCCAGCTCCGGACAAAAGCACTTTATCTGAGATACCTCTCAAACATCCAAGGACTGGGGCCAGACAGAGTAAGCATTCCAGACCACCTCCTAGTCTCCTGAATTAAGGTTAAATATTCATGTGGAGACACTGCCTAGGCCAGGCTGCCATTAGGTACATAGCTTTGTTTCTTGTGCAAGTTAAGCTCAGATCCTCCTTTCTTATACAACCTTGGTGGTATCTCTAGACTTCCCTTTTGACATTTAACTTAGAATAAAAGGGCCTTTTGCATACCAGGTACATCAAGCTGTGACACAGGCTGCCTAGCTACCCCTGCCCTGCCAGAGGCAGCCAAGTTTTACAGAGACAGTTATGGTTCCTAAAGAGAAATAGGCAGTTTCATTTTACTCATGATTTATACTAACATTGTAGACTCCTAATATTTTACCTAACCACTTCTAGGAATGTAGTATGAGCACATAAATTCCCTTTTTCTGGTATATTAACCTGAATATATATATATATATATATATATATATATATATATATATATATATATATATATATATATATATATATTTTTTTTTTAACTGATTTTAGCTCTTAGTTGACCCCACCTCCTTTAGCCATTACCCTTTGGGGTTGTAAAAGAAAGCCTTACAGTTGATGCCTGAGGTAAACTTTTATCTGCCTTTATGACCCTGTAAGAACTCAAGCCTGAGCCAGTGGTGGTGGCACACACCTTTAATCCCAGCACTTGGGAGGCAGAGGCAGGTGGATCTCTGTGAGTTCGAGGCCAGCCTGGTCTACAGAGCGAGTTCCAAGACAGGCTCCAAAAGCTACACAGAGAAACCTTGTCTCTAAAAACCAAAAACCAAAAACCAAAAAAAAAAAAAAAAAAAAGAAAGAAAGAAAAAAGAATTCAAGCCTAGGTGACCTTGCCTTAGCCAGAGAATTGCTACTTTGTATGGATCTGTAACTGAAAACCTCCGAGAGTTGAGAGGACTAGAGGAAGGAGATGGAGGATGGGAAGAACCAGATAGGAGAATTACCATAGAATTTAGAGAGTACAGCAGGAAAATGTAGAGAGAGATCAGGCAAGAGATGAGCTAAGGATGAGAAGCTAAGGATGAGAACAGAACTGAAGCTGTGGAGATAGATTTCGACGCAGAAGAATAAAGTGTCTTAAAGAGTTTCATGTACACAGATTCATTTGATGTCCCTCAGATTAGTATCCCAGCCATTATAGCATCTTTCCCAGGACTCTGGGAGAAATCTCCTCAGGGCAGGCACCTGAGAGGAATTTGATACTTATTTTATTTATGTGCATTGGTATGAGGGTGTCAGATACCTTGGAACTGGAATTACAGATAGTTGTGAGCCGCCATGTGGGTGCTGGGAATTGAACCTGGGTCCTCTGGAAGAGCAGTCAGTGCTCCTAACTGCTGAGTCATCTCTCCAGCCCTTTGTTGTTGTTTTTTGTTTTGTTTTGTTTTTTGTTTTTTGTTTGTTTGTTTTTGAGACAAAGTTTCTCTGTGTAGCCCTGGCTGTCCTGGAACTCACTCTGTAGACCAGGCTGGCCTCGAACTCAAAGATTCGCCTCCTCTGCCTCCTGAATGCCCGGATTAAATGCATGCGCCACCACCGCCCAGCCTGCAGTTCAGGACTTCTAAAGGGAACAGCTTCCAAAGGTAGCAGAGTCAAGGCAGGCACTTCTGTTTCTTGGTTTTTGTTATGAGTCTTACTATGTAGTCCAGGCTTGCTTGGAACTTATTATGTAGCCCAGGCTATCCTTTGATCACAGCAATCCTTCTGCTTTAGCATGTCGAGTGGAGGGGTACAAGTGTAAGCCAGCTACCTGCTGCAACCAGAGGGCAGGGCCGCAGCAGCAGCCCCTTCCTGGGAAGGCCTGCAGGTCTTGGGGTTGAATGCTTCCTGGTCTTTGGACTGTTGGTGCAGCCCTGGCCCCTGTACCTTCTAGGCTTCATTTAGGACATTTCTATAGGGATATCTTGCACACAATGGATGCACCCCATCTCTGTGGCTTCATAGATCCCTTCCTTCTTTTAGAGGGGTGGGGGGAGGGGTTCTTTCTGTGTAGCCCTGGCTGTGCTGGAACTCACTATGTAGACCTTGATCCACCTGCCTCAGCAACCTGAGTACTAGGACTACAGAGTACTTTCAAAACTCACTTTATGTGTCTCCTTTGGATTCTTTGTCCATGTCGGGTCTCTGGTCCAGGACTTTGTGGGTACATCAGACTATTTGGAAGGGCATCTGCTGTGGGATGGTCTGTATGGCAAATGTGTTTCTCTGATTGGTCAATAAATAAAACACTGATTGGCCAGTGGCTAGGCAGGAAGTATAGGCGGGACTAACAGAGGAGAAAAGAAAGAACAGGAAGGCAGAAGGAGACACTGCCAGCCGCCACCAGGACAAGCAGCATGTGAAGATGCCAGTAAACCAGTAGCTACGTGGCAAGGTATAGATTTATAGAAATGGATCAATTTAAGCTGTAAGAACAGATAGCAACAAGCCTGCCACGGCCATACAGTTTGTAAGCAATATAAGTCTCTGTGTTTACTTGGTCGGGTCTGAGCGGCTGTGGGACTGGCAGGTGAGAGAGATTTGTCCTGACTGTGGGCCAGGCAGGAAAACTCTAGCTACAGGCATCCTCAGGACAGAGGCTGACTTTCCTCTGCGTCCTATGGAGACACTCCGTCGTCCTTTGCTTTACAGAGATGTGATTTAAGGCATCAAGAGCAAACATATGGAGGGAGAGCTGGCCAGGGCCGAGGGGTCTCTGGGAGCTTCTGTGTTAATGTTTCATTCAGGCTGCTTAGGTGTTCTTGTGTTCCACACACTTAGGGTGGGGTTGATGGCGGGATCTTCTGGGTCGTTGGTGTTAAATTAGTTAATACACAAAGAGCGCTTAGGCCAGTCCCCTGCCACCAGGTGTCTTTATTACTGCCTGCTCGCACCTGCTGTTACCCAAGGCTTTGACCTTCTCAGGAGTCTTTGCTCGGAATCCTTTGGGCTGTTGCCAAAGATTCCCCAGGCCAGTGCTTTCCAGCCATATTATTAGTCTGAAGGCGCAGTGATTACAGGCGAAGACAGGCGCTGTGCCGAGTTCTGGAAAGGAATGCTAGTCTGAGACGTTCCTTCTGGCCGTCAAACTCTCCATGGTAGAATCTCCCCGGCCATCTGGGCTTTATTAGATATTATTCTCCTTCCAGCCTGTTAGGCCGTGCGTTCATTCACTTGTGTTTGTTGGCTTTGGTTTTGCTCTATGGCCCAGGTTGGCCACAGACTTTAGCCCTGCTCCACAGTGATGACATGACAGGTGTGGGCAGTTGTTTTGGACACCCACCTAAAGGCGGTGACTGCAGCACACATGGTTTCTCGTGTTTCCGGAAGGCCTGTGGGACTCAGAAGGGGAATTCCCGAGCATCCTGGCAGCACCCGTTGTGGAGGAATAGGGAAGCTGGATGTGACTCCCAGATTCCGCTCTGAGGAAAGCCGAGGTTTCTCGGGTTACGCGGCCGAGCTGTTGAGCAGCTCTGGTTCATTTGTGACTCACGGAATCAGGTTCCAGAAAGCCAGAGGCATCTACAAGTCTGGGGATTGTGCATTGTGTGTTTGTCCGAGAACAACAACAGCTAAAAAACAAACACAAAAGCCAACCGTCCAAAAGCTGCTGTTTGCTTCTTTGTAATGCATTTTCGTAGGGATCTAAGTACTCTGCAGCCTCCCTTTCTATCCCCAGTCCTAGGACATCCTGCAGACGATGAAAAGCATGGAGCTTGTTGTTTACTCACTGGAAGCTACGATAAGGAGTTGGGACCTATAATCCACTTTTGCTTTGGAGTAGTACATTACTGAGAATTCAGAAAAGACCGACGGTCTCGTGCTTCATTGGAAACTCAATCTCAGCACCTGCCGTAACCACAGCTACTCCAAAAGCTCACAGCAGCACCGCCTTAAGGACATAAACCTAGATATTTAGAAGGCGATTTGATGGGCACGTCATTTACACTTGGCAAAACAACAGGAGTAGCTTCCCTTCCTGGGCCCGTGACTTCCCCAGCCAGAGGCTTCTGACCGGGGTTTACTGTCCCTGACATGAATGCCCTTCTGTGGAACAAGCCTCAAGTCCAGTCATAAAGCGGTTGGTTGCTTACCCTCACAACGGTCATGCCACTGTTGATACTGCCTGGCAAGTTCAGTAGTATAACATGCAGGGTCAATAGCTGAGTAAAAGTGTCGGTGACAGTTGTCCATCCCCCCACAGCCTGCATACCCTCCAGCACTAGAAGGGCTAGGCAGCAGGGAGTTCCAGCTCACTGCAGCTTGAATGCTCTGTGTCCTGTAAACCTGTAGTAAGGGACCTGGAGTTCTTAATTGCTTAAAGAGCTGGGGTGTAGGTGGGTGTTGGCTCTTTTTTTTTTTTTTATTTTTAAACAGTTTTATTGAGGTAGAATGACATAAAAAATGAGAATATCTTTAAAACAAATAACTTGGCAAATTTTGATACATAGATACATTTGTGAGACATCATCTTAGCCAAGATAGTAGACATTGTTGTCACTCGCCAAAGTAACCTTGTGTCCTTCTCTAGTCCTTCCTCACCCCACTCCATCTTCTGCTGACCCCCACACTCCACTATTGAATTTTGAGGGACTTCTGGATAGAAGTCTTTTTTTTTTTTTTTAATACCAAATGCTGTTTATTGAAGGAGGGAGGAGGTCTTAAATACAGGCTTACAGCACAATGGGAGAACCCCAGAGGGCAGAAGTTCCCAAGATGTTTTACAATCTTGCATCTAAGCTGTTAACGCCCATTATGCAGGATACACAGACATAGAACTTCCCTTAAGCATTCAGGAGGGTGGAACCGGGCAGGGAATTAGCATAGGGAGGATATCAAGGTCAAGGTCAGCAAGCAAGGCAACAGTTACCCAAAACAGAGGCCAGGGCCCTACAGGTCCCCCTTTTACTAAAAAATGAGCTTCTGACTTAGGTTGCATGGGACCTTACCCGTCATGGAGACACCTGCCCAGGCCACACAGGCGCTCTGTCTTAGGTTGGTGAGCGCCCCCACGCATTACCCGTCTCTGAATACTCATTATCATACAGGCTCTATTGTGTGTGAGCTGCAGAGTTAACTGCTGCCAAAGATCTCAAAGTGGCACTGGGCTTACAATCTGTGTATTCAACACAGAAAAGACCAACAGAAGTCCTAACCCACCCATAGCCAGTAGGCTAAAGGCAACTGAGCCATTCCCTTCCTTAATGAGCCTTACTGCAAATTGGAGTCCTTGTAAGATGGTATCCCAAAAGCAAATGGAACTTGAGTTTATAAATTTATAATTTTCAAAGCCAATCAAAATGTATATAGGGTGTTGGCTCTTTAGGTGTTTCGGTTGTGGTGGTTTGAATGAAAATGGCCCACATAGACTCACAGAGAATGGCATTGTTGGTGCTGTGGTCTTGTTGGAGGAAGTGTGTCACAAGGGGGTGGGCTTTGAGGTTTCAGAAGCTCAAGCCAGGCCCAACAGCTCACTCTCTCTTCCTGCAGCCTGTGGATCAAGATGTAGAACTCTCAGCTTCTTCTCCAGCACCATGTCTGCCTGCATGCAGCCGAGTCCTACCATATTGATAATGGACTAAACCTCTGAACTGTAAGCCAGCCCCAATTAAATGCTTTCCTTTATAAGAGTTGCCATGGTCATGGCATCTATTCACAGCAATGAAACCCTAAGACAGGTCGTTTGCCCATTTAATCTGTCAGCTGACTTCAAAGCTCTGAGTTGTTATGAGATTTGCTACACCTGGTGGGAAACAGTAGCCGTTATCTTTATGGTCTAGACAGATAAACACGCTGCCAATAAAAACTTTCCATTGAATTTCAGGTTGTTCTTTTTGTTTCCTTTATCTCCAGTATCTCTGGCTGTCGTCATCTTTGTTTGTGTTTGTTTTGTCTTTTGTTTTTTGGTTTGTTTTTGTTGTTTCCAACACAGGGTTTCTCTCTGTAGTCCTGGCTGTTCTGGAATTTCCTCTGTAGACCAGGTTGGCCTTGAACTCAGAGATGACCTGCCTCTCTCCTGAGTGCTGGGATTAAAGGCGTGCACCACCACCTGGCTGTTGTCTCCATCGTTATCCAAATATGTTTTTGAAAAGGCAGGAGCAAATGATGAATAAAACAGGGTCCTGGTGGTAGCAAGTGTTGGGGTGAAGCAAAGGCTGAGCAGAACAGAAACACCAGTGACTCAGAGTCCAGCGGGAAACGTTTGCAGCCTCAACAACCTCTGCCCACTCCCACTCACGCTCCACCCCAAAATCACCAACCCCAGTCTGTCAACGGTCTGGGGCTGAGGCCGCCACACCCATCTCCAGCGTTTGGCGTTTTGCCTCATGCTGTCCTGTTGGCGGCTTCCTAACCACTTGGCTCTTTCTCATCCTCTTGCTTCCTGTGTGGCCTTTTCCCCGCCCACCTGCCAGTTTTGACATTTGAGTTAAAGGCAGACTGGGAGGAGTCAAAAGAAAAAAAAAAAAAAACGGAAACTTGTGGTGATATATTGTGTACCATAATAAACTGCCTGAAGATCAGAGGACAGAACAAGCCACTAGATTAAACATAGAGTTCAGACAGTGCGTGGTGGCACACATCTTTAATCCCAGCACTCAGGAGGCAGAGATCTGTCTGGATCTCTGTGAGTTCAAAGCCACCCTGAACTACATGGGATTGACTCAGTCTAGCAGAGAAATAGAGTCAGGTGGTGGGGGCGCATGCCTTTAATCCCAGCATTTGAGATCTCACACCTTTATTCCCAATATTTAGGAAGCACACACGCCATTAATCCCAGCACTAGAAAGGAAGCGATGGCTGGGAGGAGAAAGGTATGTAAGGCGTGAGGAGACAGGAACTGAGGGCTTGTCAGACTGAGGAGTCCTAGAGGTAAGACGAGGCAGTGGCTTGTTCCTTTTTTTTTTTTTTTTTTAGATTTATTTATTTATTATGTATACAGAAGAGGGCGCCAGATCTCATTACAAATGGTTGTGAGCCACCATGTGGGTGCTGGGAATTGAACTCAGGACCTCTGGAAGAGCAGTCAGTGCTCTTAACCTCTGAGCCATCTCTCCAGCCCGGCTTGTTCCTTTGTCTCTCTGATCTTTCAGCATTTACCCCAATATCAGGCCCCGGGTTTTGTTTTGTTTTTTAAGATTTATTTATTTATTATGTTTACAGTGTTCTGTTTGCATGTATCCCTGCAGGCCAGAAGAAGGAGCCAGATCTCATTATAGATCGTTGTGAGCCACCATGTGGGTGCTGGGAATTGAACTCAGGACCTCTGGAGGAACAGCCAGTGCTCTTAATCTCTGAGCCATCTCTCCAGCCTTTTTCTTTCTTTTTTTTAATTAAAAGACCATTTTAAGATTCGTGTTACAGAAACTGATGAGCCAGTTTTTTTTTCCAGCCAAAATCTGTTTCTTCTGGATTGTTTGTGAAATGATCCAAGTGAGGCAGTATTGACTACCATGCTGATTAAGCCAATTAAAAGTTTTGAGTCTTTTTTTTTTTTTTTTGTCGAAGGGCAGGCCAAGAGAGGGCTCGTGTCTCTGGAAAGTCTCTTGGTGCCCAAGCTCACAGTTCAGTGCTGTTAAAGTTCGAGCACAGTTTGAGCAGTGCTGGAGAGCGAGGGGGTTTGCAGAGGCCTGGTAACATCTGCATAATTTGTTTGGACCATGGTCAAGGTCAGGGACAGTCCCAAAGCCTTTGCCAAGGCTGTTGGGGTGGTGGTGAGGAAGGAAGGTTGAGAAGGGTCTAGGCAGACACACAGATGGACAGGATTGGTGTTACCTCAGTCATTTCTCTTTCTTGTTTTTGTTTCATTTCAATTTGTTTGTTTGTTTTGTTAGAATTGTGTTAGTGCTTTTGTGGAGGGTTGTTTTGCTTTGCTTTTAGACAAAGTTTCACCCTGTAGCACCATACTGTGAAACCCACCAGACTATGAAGCCCAGGCTGGCCTCAAACTAAAAGCAATCCTACTGCCTCAGCCCCCAAGTACTGGAATTTCTGGTATGGTCCGCCATGATCGGAACTCTTTTTTTTTTTTTTTGGACAGGTCTCACTAAGTAGCCCAGGCTGGCCTAGAACTTGCTATATAGCCCAGAGTAGCCTTGAATCATAATCCTCCTGCCTCATTTTTCTGAGTGTCCACACACTCATGCACACACACACACACACACACACACTAATAATTTTTGAGAAAGATAATGGACTAGAGAGATGGAGGATGAAGGCTCACAGGATTTTCTTGGGTTCTTAGAAATCCTAAGTCCCATCTTCCATTTGGTACCCACCACCAAAAAGTTCTAGACCCAGTAAACAGTATGCACACGCTTGGGTCCTCCCTGCCAGCATGGGCAGTGCCCTTTGGCAGTTATGTGCATGTGGGATGTTCAAAAGACTAAAATCACCAGGACTTGGACGATGCTCCGATGGGTAAAGACCTGGGTTCAATCCCGAATACCCTGTGGAAGGAGACTCCTGAAGGCTGGCGTCTGACTTCCACCACCACTCACACTAGCATGTGTGCACACACCTCCACCTGCATTCACACATAAACAAACAATGTCATTTTAAAAATAAAGACTAGGCACCCAACGTTGGACGGCTACAGGGTTCTGAAATCAGCGGGTGAGCGGAGCAGGGCTTCAGGCTCAGTGTCTGTTAACACAGCGCCTTCCTAATGTTTACTGTGGAGCACGAAGTGTGGGAACGGCCACCTGGCCTCCGGGAGAGGCTGGTGGTAAAACAGGACGTTTTCGGGAGGCTCTGGGGGAGGGGCGGGCACTCTGGAAGGACCTGGGAGCTTCCCCAGGCCCCTGGACTGGGCTCCGTCCGCTCCTCGAGCCGGCCGGTAGGTGTCGCTGTGGTCGTGAAGTCCTCCCAGCCGCTCCGAACCACAGCTGCTTGTGACTGAGCTCACCAAACTGCGCATATCTGGTGGAGGCAAGAGTCTTACAGCGGTAGTGACAGCCCTGGGGGACTTCTGGTCATCCAGCTCTTCTTCTGGCTGAGGGACGACTTCCGTTCCTCTGCACCCCAAAGGCATCTTTTTTTTTTTTTCCAGACAGGGTTTCTCTGTGTAGTTTTGGAGCCTGTCCTGGATCTCGCTCTGTAGACCAGGCTGGCCTCGAACTCTCAGAGATCCGCCTGCCTCTGCCTCCCGAGTGCTGGGACTAAAGGTGTGCACTACCGGCGCCTGGCCCCAAAGGCATTTTTACTGTCATCTGGCGTTCAGTCAAAAGCTCACCTAGCCAGGGGTGGTGGCGCACGCCTTTAATCCCAGCACTGAGAGACAGAAGCAGGCAGATCTCTGTGAGTTTGAGGCCAGCCTGGTCTACAGAGCCAGTTCCAGGACAGCCAGGGCTACACAGAGAAACCCTGTCTTGAAAATCAAATCAAAACAAAACAAACAAAAACACCCACCAACAAACAAAAACATACTTATTAAAACTAAGCTGAAATACTATACAAGTTTACACAGCTGTGGAACAAGATTCCCGGGAGTTACAGACAAGGTCAAGGTCACAGGAAGGGCTAGCACTGTGACAGACCCAAGCTGGGTGCCTTTCCCACCCCAGGTTAACAAGATGGCCCCTGGTATAGATCTACAGTCTGTATTTTGTATTATCTACAGGCTGGTGGTCTCAAAGGCAGTAAGTTTCCTCAGGAAGGGGCCCGGGTTCAGGTTAGTGACAGCCCTTGACCAGCACATACAAGGCCCTGTACAGTTTGATCCCCACCATGGGCGGGAAAAGGCCAAAATGAGACTGATTGTGTCTGGTTGTGAGTCACTCAGGGGCTAGGAGAATACTAAAGAGAAGTGCACGTTCTTAGCCCTAAAGAAAACCGTCTGGATTTAGTCCTGCAAACTAAAGAAAAATCAACTGGTGTGAGCCTGATTCAGCTTGGCAAACATGGGTTGTCTTCCTCTCAGCATGGTTTGATGTGTGTGTGGGGATTGTGTGTGTGGGTGTGTATGAGTGTGTGTGTGTGTGTGTGTGTGTGTGTGTATGAGTGTGTGTGTGGGTGTGAGTGGGTGTGGGCATGGGTGTGTATGTGAGGGTGGGGGTGTATGTGGGGGGGTGGGTTCAGGTATGGGTGTGTGTGTGTGTGTGTGTGTGTGTGTGTGTGTGTGTGTGTGTAAGAGTGGGTTGTGTATATGTGGGGTGTGTGTGTGGTGTGTGTGTTTATGTGTGTGTACATGCAGAGGCCAGAGGAGAGCGTCGGGTGTCCTGCTCAATCCCTCTCCATCTTATTGCCTTGAGACAAAGTTTCTCACTGAATCTGGAGCAAGACTGATGACCAGCAAGTCCCAGCCATCCTCCTGTCTCCACCTGTCCCCCAGCACTGGACTTATAGGCATATTTGTGCTCTATCTGGCTTTTCACATGGATGCTGGGAATCTGAACTCGGATTCTTGTGCAGGCCTCTTGCCTCTCCAGCCCTGTGTTTGTTTGGTTTGGTTTTTGAGAGTTTCACTATTAGCTGATCTAGAATTTATATATAAACTACTCTGACCTTCAGTGGACAGTGATCCTCCTGCCTCCCCACCTGAGAGCTAGGACCAGAGACCTGGGCCACCATCCCTGTCAGCAACTCCACTCAGGCGTCAAGGGATAATAGAGGCAGAATTACAGGGCTCAGACCACGGGAGATCTGGTTTCCAGCTCACACAGGGCTAAAACACAAAAGCATTCCTTGTGTTTAGTGATGTCATCCTGAGGGAGAGTCCCGACTTGAAGCTGGGTCACAAGGGCAGTCAGAATGCATCTGGTGATGTCTTAACCTTCTCAGTACCTGAGGGTTTAAACATTAAGACACCACTGTTTCTAAAGAAAGACATTTCTTAAAAACAAAAACACAACAATAAAAAAAAAAAAGGCCTAAATTGTCATATGCAGCAGCACACACCTGTAATTCCAACTACTTAGGATGGTGAGACAAGAAGATCCAGAATTTGAGTCCATCCTGGCCATTTGGTAAGAAGTGCCAAAATGAAAAAAAGTTTAGACATGTATCTCAGTGGTAGAGTGTTTGCCTAGCATTCATGGGTACCTGGGTTCATTCCCACATAGAACTCCAAAAAGGGAGAGCTTAATGTGCTGATTATGAGTACTTAACTGTCCACTTCAATATTTATATTTAAAAACTGGCCTAAAGCTGGACATGGTCCGGGCAGTGGTGGCACACACCTTTAATCCCAGCACTCTGGAGGCAGATCTCTGTGAGTTCGAGGCCAGCCTTGACTACAGAGTGAGTTCCAGGACAGGCTCCAAAACTACACAGAAAACCCTGTTTTGGGGTGGGGGAAAAAAAAAGATGGATATGATGGTTCACACTTAAAATCCCAGCATTTGAGAGAGACTGAGGCAGGAGGATCACTTTGAGTTCAAAATCAAACTGGGTCTCAGTGTGAGTAATAGGCCAGCCTGAGATACAACGTGAGGTCCCATCTCAAAAAAAAAACCAAAAAACAAAACAAAAAAAACCCAAACATCATCTTTCTTAGGTCTTTGTTTTAGTACAGCCTGGGGTAGCAGCTCAGACTAAACTCAGCTTTCTCAACACAGGGACACCAATGGCTCAAGAGACTTGAGAACACTTTCTCTGAGACCATTGGTTTCAGATGCCTGGGAACCGCATCTCTGGTCACTGGTGAGTTGGTTTTTTTCTTCTTTTTGTGAACAAAGGCAAAGATTTCCTCTTGAGAAAGGAGTTAAAAGCTCACAGTTACAAGCTGGGTGTGGTGGCACATTCTCTAAGTTCTAGCCATGGCAGGAGGCCAAGCCCACTCTTATGTGGTGAAAGTCTGTTTTAGCCAGTTCTCAACACAAAAATAAGCCAACAGGTGTAGGTATGGGTCAGAGACTCACCCCTCACTTCTCAAGGGGTCAGAGACTCACCCTCCTCTCAGAGGTCAGAGACTTGCCCTCCTCTTCAGGCAGAGTCCAGAGACTGGCCTGGGACGGCCATACCCCAATGAGGGCTTGCATTTTGACTGTCGGGATTTAAAAATAGATGTAGAGGCTGGAGAGATGGCTCAGAAGTTAAGAACACTTGTTGCTCTTGCAGAGGACCTGGGTTTGGTTCCCTGCACTTACATGGTGGCTCACAACTGCCTGTCTCAAAAAAAAAAAAAAAAAAATATATATATATATATATATATATATATATATATATATATATATATATTTGCAGGGCATGGTGGTGCATGCCTTCAGAAGCAAGTAGATCTCTGTGAGTTCGAGCGAGGCTAGCCTGGTCTATAGAGCAAGGTCCAGGACAGGCACCAAAACTACACAAAGAAACCCTGTCTCCAAAAAAAAAAAAAAAAAAAAAAAAAAAAAAAAAAAAAACAGAGAGAGAATGAGAGAGAGAGAGAGAGAATCTAAAGAATATTGCACCTTTTTTTTCATTCTTTTTTCCCCTTTTTTTCTTTTTCTTTTTTTTTTTTACACATGGTCTCTTGTAGCACAGGCTAGCCTCAAATTCCCTATGCAGTGAAGAATGACCTTGGAATTCTGACCCTTCTAGCACCACACCTGGTGTATGCAGGGGAACCTGACCCAGGTGTTCATGCATGGGAGACAAGAATTCTACCAACTGAGTCATAGCCCCAGTCCTGAGTTTTTCATATTTAAAAAAGATTTGGGACGATGACCTGCTCAATCACCCTGCACACACATGCCACACCTTCTCCATCCTCTGCCTGTGTGCACACACACCACATCCTCCTCCATCCTCTGCCTGTGCACACACACCACATCCTCCTCCATCCTCTGCCTGTGCACACACACACCACACCCTCTTCCCTCCCCCGTCTCTTAAACACCCCCCCACACACACACACACAAGCACTGTGAGCAGCAGCTCCACGTGGGCCATTCATCAGCTTTCACACTGTTTGAGGTCATAGCTCTGTCACAAGCCTGTTTTACACACCACTTCTGGTAGCTTCTCTCTTGCACTAAACCACACTGATTCAGACTGTGTGGAAGGGCACCAGAGGAACAGAGCAGGGCAGGGAACCTCCACCACCTCCGGGTTAGCTGCAATTGGGTTATTGACCACAAAATAATGCCTTTAAGTCTTTAAAGGCCTTTTTTTTTTTTCTCCAGTGATGAGGCGAATGCTATCAGGCCATGGCATGCAGTAGCAAAATGCTATCATCTGGAGATACTGTAATCAAGTGGGTACTTTGACCGAGTTACTGAGAGCCAGCTTTGGGGTAAGCAAGGATTCCCTGCCATTGAGCATCTGTGAACAAAGAATATAATGAGCTTCCAACTCTAAAGGGAAGATCCTGTTGCACATGGACATTTATGTGTATAAACACATGCACTTACACATACGTGTATTTACATCTATATCTATGTAGATATACACACAAATATAAATATTTTGTTTATTTATTTATTTTGAGTCAGGGCCTCTCTACATAACCCCAGCTGTCCTGAAACTCACTCTGTAGACCGGGCTGGTCTCTAACTCAGAGATCCCCCTGCCTCTGCCTCTCGAGTGCTGAGACTAAAGGTGTGCCCACTGCTGTAGTGTTATAAATCTTTTTTTAGCCTTCCAAGGGGACTGGGGCCATTCACCAGGATAGTTATCTACCAAGGAAGAGGGGGAGAAAATCTCATTCATGAAATATTTAAGAATTTTCCCCATTTGTTTGTTTTTGTGTACGTATAGAAGTCAGAGGACAACTTTTAGGAGTTGGTTCTTGCCTTCTACTATGTGGGTCCTGGGGAGTAAACTGAGGTCAGTAGGCTTGGTAGTAAGAGCACTTACTGGCTGGGCCATCTCTCTGGCCGTAGTGGGGAATCTTTAAATACCGATTCTGGATTGGTACCAATTCCTATTCTTTCAGAATTGATGTAAACTCAAAGTAGGAGTTCTGGGCTGGAAAGATGGTTCAGTGGTTAAGCACTCAAGCTTCTGCAGAGGACTCAGGTTTGGCTCCCATCACCCACATGGCGGCTCACAACCACCTGTGTCTCCAGATCCAGGGATCAGATGTCCTCTTCTGGCCTCTTCAGTTCTTTGCCCACATGTGGGACACACTCACTCAGGCACACACATATATTCATAAATAATAAATAAATGGCACATACCTTTAAGCCCAGCACTTAGCAGGCAGAACAGACAGATCTCTGAGTTTGAGGCCAGCCTGGTCTACATGATGAGTTCCGGACCAGCCAGAGTACATAGTAAGAACTTCTCTCTTTTTATTTATTTATTTATTTATTTATTTATTTATTTATTTATTTATTTATTTATCTATCTATCTTTTTTGTTTGTTTGTCTTTTGTTTTTTGTTTTTCAAGCCAGGGTTTCTCTGTGTAGTCCTGACTGCCCTGGAACTCATTCTGTAGATCAGGATGACTTCAAACTCACAGAGATCAGCCTGCCTCTGCTCCTGAGTGCTGTGGGATTAAAGGAACTCACCACCCTCCTCCATCACCCCGCCTCTCCAAAATCCATCACGGCAGCATGTTTTGCAGAGTCTAACTCACTGTGGCTGGTGTGTCTCATGAGTCTGTGTCATTCCCATCCTGGAAGACGTACTCAGAACACATACATGCCCAGTTGTTTGGACTCTCGTGCTGGCCCCTAGAGGACACAGAAAGTGTTGTGGAATATTAATTTGTGTTACATCCGTTTATGCTGTGGAATAGTGGTTTAATGATGCAAAGACATGTTACATTTGTTTGATTAAATAAAAGTAACCTGTGGTCAGGAGGCTGAGTCAGCTACTTACTTGCTATTCAGCCTCTCTGAATGAGCAGAATTTCGCCTCAACCTTTGAATCCCGAGTTCTGTAGAGGAACAGAACAGGGCCAGCCTGGTCTACAGAGTGAGTTTCAGGACAGCCAGGGCTATACAGAGAAACCCTGTCTTGAAAAACTAAAAATAAAATAAAATAATTTAACAACAATCACAGAGGGAAACAAGTGTGCGGACAACTTTGAGTTTAAAAGGAAAACCCTAGGGCACGCATCTCACAGCTGAAAGGGAGGAAAGACCAGAGTAGAAACAAAAGCCACGCTGCCAGAGATGAGGCAGGGAGCTCAGCCGCCTGGCGTCAGGAGAGCCTCAGAAAAAGAGGAAGGTAGCCCCAAAGGGGAGTTAAGCATACTTAGAATGGGGGTGGTGGCGCACACCTTTGATCCCAGCACTCGGGAGGCAGAGACAGGTGGATCTCTGTGAGTTCAAGGCCAGCCTGGGCTACCAAATGAGTTCCAGGAAAAGGCGCAAAGCTACACAGAGAAACCCTGTCTCGGAAAAAAAAAAAAAAAAAAAAAAAAAATATATATATATATATATATATATATATATATATAGAAAAGAAAAAAAGCATACTTAGGCTTTGCCCATCATTTGGAAAAAAAGAGAGATGGTTAGTCGTTTCTTAGGCCACAGAAAGGCAAAGGCAGTTTGTCTTTTTTGTTTTGTTTTGTTTTGTTTTGTTTTTCAAGACAGGGTTTCTCTGTGTAGCTTTGCGCCTTTCCTGGAACTCACTGTGTAGACCAGGCTGGCCTTGAACTCAATAGATCCACCTGGCTCTGCCTCCTGAGTGCTGGGATTAAAGGTGTGCACCACCACCACCACCACCACCACCACCACCACCACCACCACCGCCCAGCGAAAGTGTTTTACTAAGCAATGTATAATACAGTTTTGTGACATTCTATCAGACCTCTGGGAAAGACTTAAACTTAATTCCGTTTTCTTTCTTTCTTTTAGAAATGTTTTGTTTTATTGAGATAGGGTCTCAGGTAGCCCAGGCTGACCTCCAAACTTGGTATGTAGCTGAAGCTGGCCTTAAACCCCAGAACTTCCTCTTTTCCTGTCACAGTAAAACAAAATAAAGCATAGACCCCACGCTGGGATGACTGTGCCACCAGTGTGGCTGGAGTTTATTTTTGCCTTTTACGATTTGGTGGCGAAGCTTCGGGCTTCACCGTGTGACTCTACTTCCTTTCTCATTCTGAGAGTCGTGGCTCCTCCCTGGGTCTTTCTGGAGGAAGAGAACAGGAAGGAGAGTAAGGCACTGGGCTGAGCACAGCCTTCTGAAGGCCTGGAAAGAAGAAGCAGGCAGAAAAGATGAGGGGAGGGAGCTGTCGGGGCAATCTCTCAGAGGAATGAGGCCCTGGGCGCTCGCCCTTCATTCCAAGGGCCTCTGATGCCAGCAGACACCTGTTTATAGGGAAGAAAGAAAAAAAGAAAGAAAAATCCCAGAGGGTGGGATTTCAGACGCCTGCTAGAGAGACCACAGACAACCTGGAGCTTCATTATCATTTGTTTGCTAAACTGAACACCCTCCAGGTGGCTAAGGCCTAAAAGTTGTGAAGAGTGGTGACCGCCAAATTCCCAGGAAAAAAACAAATATTCCTCCTGCCCTTAGCCCATCTCCCTCCCCTGTTCTTTATCTAGAATGTGTGGAACCCCACCCTCCCCCAAGAGCTGAGACGTGGATCTGCAGGGGAACCGGCTCAGTCCAGTCACTGCTCAGTGGTGTTTGGCCTTGTTACTGATTTCACACTTCAATAAAAAAGTGACATTGTTTGGGACAAACACCACCAAGAGACAGAAGGAGGTTGGATCTGAAATAAAGTACAGGAAGTAGCCTTCAGCTTCAATCATTATGGTTGTAACGTTTCTTTTTCTCTTTTTTTATTAATTATTTTTTAATTACACTCATGATAGTCATTAATTACACTCATGATATTAATTACATTTGTGGTATTCATTGATTACATTCGCAGTATTCATTCAATAACTATATTTATGATATTCATTAATTACATTAATTGTATTCATTTATTACATTCTTGCTATTATGTCCTGATACTACTGTCCATTTGTGGGGTTGTAACGTTTCTTTTCATTTGTGTATATGTCTAGATGCCACAAGGGCTCAGGAGTTACAGATGATTGAGCTGCCTGGCGTCAGTGATGGGAACCGAACCCAGGTTCTCTGGAAGGACAGCAACTGCCATTAACCAGTAAGCCATCTCTGAAACTCCCTATGGCCATAATCTTTACCACCAAGGCTTTATGATTTTGTCTGTTTATTTCTTCTAGAGCTGAGGACTGAACCCAGGACCTTCCCTCGCTAAGTGAGTACTCTGCTACCAAGCTGAATCTCCAGCCCCATTATCAGGGGTTTATATGGACAGTGCCTGCCTGGGGTAGGCAATTAAGGTAGACACTGTCCTTAATTTAGAACACATTGTTCATAGACATGGCCTCGGATTTATACTCTGAAAATTAACTGATAAGCCTAAGATATATCCTATGACACTTAAAAAGGTAGAGTAGTCTAGAACCATTGTAGGTGGTGAAGAACTAACCAGGCCAAGGAGAGGGTGCCCTGGCTGGTCTATGCCAACTTGACACAAGCTAGAGTCATCAGAGAAGAGGGAACTTCACTTGAGAAAATGCCTCCATAAGACTGTAGGCAACACCGGGTGATGGTGGCACACGCCTTTAATCCCAGCACTTGGGAGGCAGAGCCAGGCAGATCTCTGTGAGTTCGAGGCCAGCCTGGGCTACAGAGGAGATCCAGGACAAGCACCAAAACTACACAGAGAAACCCTGTCTCAAAAAAAAAAGACTGTAGGGTATTTTCAGCTTTTTTTTTTTTTTTTGGAGACAGGGTTTCTCTGTGTAGCCCTGGCTGTCCTGGAACTCACTCTGTAGACCAGGCTGGCCTCAAACTTAGAGATCTGCCTGGCTGTGCCTCCAAGTGCTGGGATTAATGGAGTGCGCCACCATCACCCAGCTCGGGTATTTTCTTAATTAGTGATTGATGTGGGAGGGCCTAGCCCATTGTGGTAGGAGACACCCTGGGATAGCAGTTCTTAATCTGTGTGTGTGTGTGTGTGTGTATGTATGTGTATGTGTGTGTGTGTGTGTGTGTGTGTGGTGTGTGTGTGTGTGTGCGTGTATGTGTGTTTGTGTGTGTGTGTGTGCGTGTATGTGTGTTTGTGTGTGTGTGTGTCTGTGTGTGTGTGTGTGTCTCTGTGTGTGTGTGTGTATGTGTGTGTGTGTGTCTCTGTGTGTGTGTGCGTGTATGTGTGTTTGTGTGTGTGTGTGTGTCTGTGTGTGTGTGTCTGTGTGTGTGTGTATGTGTGTGTGTGTGTCTCTGTGTGTGTGTGTGTGTCTCTGTGTGTGTGTGTGTATGTGTGTGTGTGTGTCTCTGTGTGTGTGTATGTGTGTGTGTGTGTGTCTCTGTGTGTGTGTGTCTCTGTGTGTGTGTGTGTCTCTGTGTGTGTGTATGTGTGTGTGTGTGTATGTGTGTGTGTGTGTATGTATGTGTGTGTGTGTGTGTGGTGTGTGTGTGTATGTATGTGTGTGTGTGGTGTGTGTGTGTGTGTCTGTGTGTTTCAAGACTGGGTTTTTCTGTGTAGCCCTGGCTGTCCTTTCACTCTGTAGACCAGGCTGGCCTTGAACTCAGAGATCTGCCTGCCTCTGCCTCCTAAGTATTGGCACCACCACCGTGGTAGTTCTGATTTCTATAAGAAAGCAGGCGGAGCAAGCCATGAGGAGCAAGCCAGTAAACAGCACCCCTCCATGGCCTCTGCATCAGCTCCTGCCTCCAGGTTCCCACCTGGCTTGAGCTCCTTGACTTCTCTCAGTGGACTGACTCCGAATGTGTTAGCCAAGTAAACTTTTCCTCCCTAACTTGCTTTTCTGTCATGGTGTTTCATCACAGCAGTAGTAACTCTGGCTAAGACACATCTGAGCCATCGCTCAGCAGGTGAAGGTGCTTGCTGCCAAGCCTGACGACCCTGAGTTTGATCTGTGAGTCCACAACTCGGGAAGAAAGAGCCAGTTCCTACAAGTTGTCTTCTCAACACCACACTTGTGCCATGGCACATGTACATACACCCCTCCCCGATAAATAAATGTAATACTGAAAAAAAAATCAAGCCTTTCTGAAGTCAGTGTAGGGTTGGGGATTTAGCTCAGTGGTAGAGCGCTTGCCTAGCAAGCGCAAGGCCCTGGGTTCAATCCTCGGCTCAAAAAAAAAAGAAAAAAAAAAAGAAAAGAAGTCAGTGTGTATGAAGGCTGAGTGTGTCACTGGGGGTTGATTATAGGAACTGTAACTCTTCAGTTAGCGAGGGTGTATCTCTTGCCTCTGACTTCTCCCATCTCCGCCCACCCTGCACACATGTGCGCCACCCTAAGCTTTTCCTCTCCCAGGCAACATAACCTTTGCTAAGGCTTGAGATCAGAGGAATTTTTACTTTGTGTAGTCCTTGGCACTAAATAAGCAGACCTTTACCCAGCATCAGCAAGACCCACCCTCGGGAGCCATTTAGCGCTGCCTGGCACGTCCACAGCAATTAGAGCAAAGGGCCAGAGTTCAGGAACCTTTTTGAGGGAAGCTCTCCTGAGCCAGTGTTGGCCCCATCCTCGGTCCTTGCTCTGGATGTAGTTCCTGGAGGAGACAGAGCAGCCCCGCCTCAAAGCACTCTCCACGAAGGCACTTTCGCTCATGCGGCAAGGTTCCTAAACCTGGCTGAGATGAATCAGTATTAGAAAGATCTCAAGTGGGGCTGGAGGGACGGCTCAGCGGTGAAGAGCACTGGCTGCTCTTCTAGGAGACCTGGGTTCAATTCCCAGCACCCACACGGCAGCTCACAACTGTCTGTAACTCCAGTTCCAGGGGATCTGGCACCCTCACACAGGCATACATGAAGGCGAAACATCAATGTACATAAATGCATAATAAATGAATCATTAGAAAAAAAGAGAATGCAAATATTTTTTTCTATGATTAAATGTAAAGCCTTCCACAATGAGTAACAACATTCTAAGACTAGGAAGACCTCAGGTGTTTCACAGTTCGATGTTGCTTTAGGGAGAAATATTGCTTCATCTGGTAATGGTGGCTCATGCCTGTCCTCCTAGCCCTTGGGAGACAGAGGCAAAGACAGGCTGACAGTTCAAGGCCGTCCTCGGCTACACTGTAAACTGTCTCAAGAACTGTAAAACCGTCTCAGGGACAAAATAATACAGTCTGTTGCTACAGTGAGGAAAACAACGTGCTCATGTGTTCCCATCAGTGCCGATCTGTGTACTAACAGCTCCCCAGAAGTTGCCTGCCCTGTCCTAGAGTTTTCCACTCGCTGATCCGCACACCTGCAAGTTCTCCCTCAGATAGGTATTCATATCGATTGCTCTTGTACTTCCAAATCACAGAGTGGGGTGGAGAGATGGCCCGGCTGCTACAGTGCTTGCCTCAAAAGCTTGGGGACCTGAGCTTGATCACCAGATCCCCTGTAAAAGTTGGACACGGTGACACATTCCCGCTATCCCAGTCCTGTGGAAGGGAAGACAGCTTGCTGGCCAGTCAGTCTAGAGGAACCAGTGAGCTCCAAGTTCAGTGAGATGCGGTCTCGAAAAATAACTTGTTGAAGTGGGGTGTGGTGGCGATCACCTTTAATCTCAGCACAGATGCGGGTGGATCTCTGTGAGTTCAAGGCCAGCCTGGTCTACAGCGTGAGTTCTGGGACAGCCAGGATAGCTACACAGAGAAACCCTGTCTCAAAAAAAACCAAAAATTTAAAAAAGAAAAATAAAATACGCGTATGTATGCACACAAACATACACACATATACTGCAGAGCGTGATGGAGGGAGACACCAGATGTCAATCTTTGGCTTGCACATGCACACACATGAACATATATGTGCACACACAAATTAGGGAGCTCTTTCCTATGTCCCTTCTAAAATACCCTTGTCTCCGACGACAGCTTTTGCTGCCCTCCCCGCGCATGGCTCTTTTCAGTTGTCAATTAAACCACCTGGAATTAACTAAAATCCCAAAATGGAGGGCAGACCAGTGAGAGAGTTTTGTTTTGCTTAATTTGAATAGGGATCTCCACTTCTAACCTGGATCTTGAGGTGGGAAGACACACGCCTTTAATCTGGGCCACACCTTCTGCCAGAAGCCTGTAGAAGGACATGGAAGAAGGAAGCTTTGCTTTCTGCCTGCTTGCCCTCCTTGCCAGCACATCCATTCCTTCACTGGCAGTGGAGTCTACGTTCTTGGGATTCCAGCACATACTGAAGACCAGCAGAGGCATCCAGCCTCATGGACTGAGCAACTACAGGATTCTTGGACTTTGTGTTCATAGGCAGCCATTGTTGGACTACGCCTGTAAATCATTCCAATAAATTCCCTTTCTGTATACAGCTCTGTTACTCTAGAGAATGCCGACTAATACACCCACCTTTAAAATTATTGTACGTGTGTGTGTGTGTAGGTTAGGACAAGTGAGAGTCAATTCTCTTCTCCTAGCACATAGGTTCTGGGGATCCAACTCAAGTTATCAGGTTTGTTGAGAAGAACCTTTACCTGATGAACCATTTAACTGGCCCTGGTTTGTGGTGGTATTGTGTTCCCCAAAATATTGTGTATCCTAATAAATTTATCTGGGGTCAGAGAACAGATAGCCACTAGATACAGAGGCTAGAAAATGTTAGCACACGCCTTTAATCCTAGCATTCCAGAGACAGAAATCCCTCTGGATCTCTGTGAGTTCAAGGCCGCATTGGAAACAGCCAGGCATGGTGACTCACGCCTTTAATCCCAGAAAGCAGCCTTTAATCCCAGGGAGTGGTGGTAGAAAGCAGAAAGGTTTATAAGGCGTGAGGACCAGAAACTAGAAGCATTTGGCTGGTTAAGCTTACAGGCTTTGGAGCAACACAGTTCAGCTGAGATTCATTCTGGATGAGGACTCAGAGGCTTCCAGTCTGAAGAAACAGGACCAGCTGAGGAACTGGCAAGGTGAGATAGCTGTGGCTTGTTCTGTCTCTCTGACCTTCCAGCATTGACCCCAATAACTGGCCTCGGGTTTGATTTTATTAATAAGAACTTTTAAGACTCATGCTACACTGGTTTGTTTGTTTGTTTGTTTGTTTGTTGAGATAGAGGCTCCAATGTGCAGCCTGGCTGGGCTGGAACTCCCCGTGTAGACCAGGCTGGCCTCGAATTTGCAGAGACCCACCTGCCTCAGCCTCCTGAGCGCTAGAATTAAAGGCTGTGACGTCTTTCTAAACTAACCCTTTTCAGCATTAAGGGCCTCCTCACTCAGAATCTTTGCCCATCCTCCTTGAGAAGACTCCGGAAGGCCTCTGTTTCAGTCTGGATGACTCCTCCTCTACCTCCAGGGGTCAGCTTATGTCCCAGGTACCCCTAGCAACTGGTTTTGGTTTGGGATTTGACTTATGATTCGAGGGAGGCAGCAGACATAGTCCTCTCAGGACTGGGGCTGGAGCTGTGAAGTACTCCTTACCATCCGTCCTGAAGAGGCAGCCTGTGGCTGGAGGCCTCTGCTTCCTCCACTTAGGGAAGCTGCCCAAGAATGAAACCCTACTGGTTCTGAAGCAGAGAGGAAGGCCACCAGTCAGGCAGGTGGAGAGTGGCTTAGGGACCTGTCTGGGCCCTAGAGAAGCCCTGCTCTGAGCTCACTATGCTCTCCAGTTTCCCAATCCAGTGAATGACTCAGTTCCTTCCCAGCACAACCAGTCCAAACCGGGTTTCTACTGGGGACAACCAAATCAGAGATAAGCAGGAAGGCGATGGAGGCAGGAGAAGCCGGCCAGCTCCATTGTAGCAGGCTTTTTTTGGTCACCAGCCCCCAAATCATGACACTGAGACTTAGGATTAATTATGAATGTTTAGCCTTAGCTTAGGCTCCTTTCTGGCTGCCTTTTTTAATTTAAATGAACCCATTTCATTTAATCTATTTGCTGCCCCGAGGCTCATTTACCTCATCTACATATCTACGCACTGTCTATCCTGCTTTCCTGCTTCCTCTGTGTCTGGCAGGATGCCCCCAGCTGGCTGCCTCCCCTTTTCTCTCTGCCTTGCTATTGGCCATTCAGCTTTTTACTAGACCAATCAGGTGCCTTAGGCAGGCAAGGTGAAACAGATGCACATCTTTACAGATGTTCTACTCCACAACAGAATCCACCTTTAAAACCCAGACTCAGGCCTTACGTATTCTGTCGTGTGATTTACAGACACTGGTCCTTCCTCGTTTACTAGACAGCTGCAGTGTCCCACAATCTTATCTACACGGAACTTGATTTTAACAAGGTTATGGATGACAGGGCGTGGGTCCTGGGGTTTTGCTTGTTTGTTTTCGGCAGATTCTCTTATAGCCCATGGCTCAAACTCGCTGTGTAGCTGAGGATGACCTCGAACTTCTGGTATTCCTGCTTCCACCTCCCAAGTGCTGGGATAGAGCCAGGGTTTTTTTTTTTTGTCTGTCTGTTTGTTTGTTTTGTTTTGTTTTGTTTTTTTGAGACAAGGTTTCTCTGTGTAGCTTTGTGCCTTTCCTGGAACTCACTCTGTAGCCCATGCTGGCCTCGAACTCACAGAGATCGGCCTGGCTCTGTCTCCTGAGTGCTGGGATTAAAGGCGTTTTTTGTTTTGTTTTTGTTTTGTTTTGTTTTTGTTTTTGTTTTTGTTTTTGTTTTGAGAGAGAGAGAGAGAGAGAGAGCCTAGAACTCATTATGTAGCTCAGGTTAACCCTGACCTTAGGATCCTTCTGCTTCAGTCTCCCAAGTCTTGGGATTACAAGTGTGCAGAATCACACCTAGCATATATATTTTTTATTCATTAAACTAAAGTTTATAGAAGTCAAGCACTTTAAGACGGGTGGTGATGGTGCAAACCTTCAAGAGGATCTCTGTGAGTTCAAGACCAGCCTGGTCTACAGAACAAGTTCCAAGACAGCCAGAGCTGTTACATAGAGAAACCCTGTCTCAGAAAACAAAAACAAAACAACAACAACAGAAATCAAGCACTTTATTCAACATCATACAGCTAATAAACGACAAAGCAAGAACTCTAATGTGCTTCTCTTGATTCTGAGTCTGAGGCCTGAGGCCAGGGGTGAGTGCACATGCCCATGACCCAAAGGCTGAGGCAGGAGGATCTAGAGTTCCAGACCAACCTGTACTGAACAGTGAGACTACACCTCAAAAATCAGCACAGCATCACACAGCACACCACTGCACAGCACAGCACTACACTGAACCACATAACACTGTACTACACTGCACCAAGCACAGTACCACACAGCACCGCACGGCATAGCATCACACTGCACCATACAGCACTGCACCATGCCACAAACATTGCACTGAACCGTACTACACTGCACCGCACTGCACCACACAGCACCGCACTGCACCACACAGCACCACACTGCACCACACAGCACCACACAGCACCATACAGCCAGCACCACACTGTACCACACAACACTGCACCGCACAGCAAAGCACTACAGTGAACCATACAACACTGTACTGCACTGCACTGCACCAAGCACAGCACAGCACAGCACTGCACCATACAGCACCACACTGCACCACACAACACTGCACTGCATTGCACCAAGCACAGTACCACACAACACACACTACACTGAACCAAGCACAGTACCACACAGCACTGCACTGCATAGCACTGCACCATACAGCACTGCACTGCGCTGCACAGCACCGCACTGCACCATACAGCACCACACTGCACAGCACCACACTGCACCATACAGCACTGCACCGCGCTGCACAGCACCACACTGCACAGTACCACACTGCACAGCACCATACTGCACCATACAGCACTGCACTGCACTGCCCAGCATCACCAAGCACAGCACAGCCTGTGGTGTCTTAATTGTCTGGGTTTGTCAGATGTTTATTTCCCCTCTTAGTAGAAGAGTGCGTCACTGCAGGCAGGATCTTGCTGTGCTTAGGGCGGCTTTGTGGGGGTGGCAGAAAACAGGCGGCACCTTCAGACTGTTCTCAGATCTGCTTTCCCTCAGCAAAGAGCACGTAAGTCGCTGATCAGAACAATGCCTCGCATACTGCATGTGTATTACAGTGATGTTCCCACCTTTCTGACGGATCCTCACAATAAGAAAGGTATTTTTAATCTACTCGGTTTATGTACACCCATAGTGAGCCTCTACAGAACAAACCTTCCTTACTTGAGGCATTTTTTGATGTTGTCTTTTTATGTAGTGTGTATTTAGTTAGTTAGTTACAGAGTCAGACTGTTCTCCAAGTTGTCATCCTCCTGCCTCACTTTCCAATATTATGATTACATTATATTTTCTACTTTACTCTGTTTCTCTTTTTTGTTGGTTTTGTTTTTTGGTAGTTGCAGAAAACCTGCTCCGAGCTTTTTGAATGCTAGGCAAGCTGTCTGTCAGTGAGCTGTACCCTAGGACTCATACAATTAATATCACAACAAATAATGCATTAATGCATTCCTGGGCCCTGGAGATGGCTCAGCAGGTCAGGGTGCCTGCTGTACAAGTCTGAGGACCTTCGTTTGATCCCTGGATCCCATGGTGGAAGGAGAGAACTGACTCCCAGGAGTTCTCCTGTGACCTACACACATGTGCTGTGGCAATATGCATCTACATTCACATACACATAATAAATGCATAATTTTTAAGGAGTAAAATAATTAATAAAATAAATATTTTATTTCGGTACAAGCTAAAATTTGATGTCATAACTGTTGAGTACAATTGATATGCTAAGCATATTGTGAGGTACAATGGATAGCATGTAATGTACAATAACAATTTTTTTTTATTTTATTGTTTTTTGAGACAGGGTTTCTCTGTGTAGCTCTGGCTGTCCTGGAACTTGCTATCTAAACTAGGCTGGCTTTGAACTCACAGAGATCCACCTGCTTCTGCTGCCCAAGTTCTGTACAATAATAATCTTCATGATACAATATAGTAGGGAAAAAAAATTAGAGATAACAGCAGGGGCTCAGCCTGAGGAGAGCCAGATGTGTTTAGAAAACAGGAAGTGTGGAACTCCACTTGGACGAAGATTTGCATGGTGGATATGGGAGAGAAGGCTGGTGCTATGTAGTGGGGAATCTGAGATGGCGTGGTGGGGAATCTGGAGATGGCATGGTGGTGCATGCCCATAATTCCGGCACTTAGGAGTCTGAGGCAGGAGGACTGCAAATTTGAAGACAGCCTGAGCTGAATAGTGAGACCTTGTCAAAAAAAAAAAAAAAGTGTAACACCTCCACCCCCACCCCAATGCACACACATTTTCAGGAAACAGGCGTTCACTGTGAGCTCACATCTCTTCTTTCTCAGTAAGCTATTTGGGAACCACTAAACCTTTCTAAATGGGTAAGGGAGATAAGTTGATCAAAGAGACATTTCAGTCATTAAGAGCAGTGTCCTGGTTCGCTTTTGTCAACTTGACACAAGTTAGAGTTATCTGGGAAGAGAAATCTCAATTGACAAAATGCCTCCATTAGATTGCCTGTAGGCCAGTCTGTAAGGCATTTTCTGGATTAATGATTGATGGAGAAGGGCCATTGAACAAGCCGAGAGGAACAAGTCAGTAAATAACACTTCTCCATGGCCTCTGCATCAGCTCCTGCTTCAAGTTCCTGCCCTGACTTCCCTTAGTGTTAGAGTGTGATCTGAGAGTTATGAGCTGAAATAAACCCTTTTCTCTCCAAGTTTGTTTGGGCATGGTGTTCATCACAGCAATAGAAACTCTAAGACAAGCAGTGAAGGCTTAGCAAGAAGGGAATGATGGAAATGGAAAAGAAAACTGGTCTTGTTAGGACAGAGTATTAGTGGCTGGCATTATTTGATATGAAGGAGGAAGAGGACCCTGTGAGAACTTACAGGCTTGAGACTTAGAGATAGGAGACCCAGGGAAATGCTAAGAACCGGCTGGTGTGTGCGCAGTGGATCATCTGGGATGTGTTAGTGTGGACGGCAGCTGGAGGTCTGGGAAGAAAAGGATTGCAAATGGGCTATTGCATCTCCTGGAAAGAAGCCACAGCGTGGCATTCTGGAGCCATCACCACAGATGTGAAGGAGGTTAGGAAGGGAGCCTCAGCATCTTCCCCAAGGATGCAGCAGTAGGCAGAGCAAAGGGCTGGTGTGGAGAGAGGAGTGCTGATAATTGCAGAATTGATCCATGGCAAATGTTGGGGGGCAGGCAGGACACAGTGCCGTGTTCTAGGACAGTTTTCTGCAGGTGCTGGGGTCATGGAAGGATGCTCTGAGGTAGGAATATCTAAGAGACATGAGACTCTAAGAGTAAGGACTTATCCCAGTGAACCCTGGCCAGAGCAAGAATGTTCCAGCATAGAAACCACACTGGAGTATCTGAAAACTAAAAACATCCCCATGAGGTATCCACTCCCTACAGATGGAGAAACGAAACAAACTAGCCATGGTGGCATAAGCATGCCACTCTAGCACTTGGGACGGGAAGGTTGGAGGATCATGAGTTCAAGGCCAGCCTCAGCTATGTCAGGAGTTCAAGACCAGCCTTGGCTACATGAGAACCTATCTCATAGAAAGCAAAGAAACACATGTAAGAAACAGAAGGACTTGGAATTCAGCTCAGTCTTACCTTAAGATGTTGTTCTTTCTACAGCTTCATCCTTTGCCTGGAAGGTCTCTAGGGCTGGTGTAGACACTGGAAATCAGAAGAGCCTAAAGAATGCCTCCATGTGAGGAGCAGACAAGAAGTAGCAAAGAAATAGGGAGAGGGGACAGCCAGGGAGAGGGGGACAGCCAGAGGCACAGGATGGTGGCAGCCAGGGAGAGGGGGACAGCCAGAGGCACAGGATGGTGGCAGCCAGGGAGAGGGGGACAGCCAGAGGCACAGGATGGTGGCAGTCAGAGGCATAAGTAGAAGAGGAACACTTAGCCATCTTGGATGCACATATGGCAAAAGTCAGGGTTCTCCTGTAGATGGACTCAGCGATCTCACTTCAGAGAGTGATTTCCAGAGTGTCACAAAGGGTGGAGAAGCAGATGAAGAGTGAGTGCAGGTCACTGTTCCAGCTAACACTGACCTTGAGTCACTGGAAGAAGTCAGAGGGAGCCAACCCCAAGACTGTGCCCACAGGAAGCTTATTAGGAAGAAAACTCGGGATTGGGAATGAGGGAATGGAAGGAAGCAAGACTGGGCAGGAGCAGCTGAACCGTGTAGGACCATTCCCACTGGAGGCAGGCTGTGAGGAATGGGGTGGGACCAGACACCCGGAGGCCATCTGCCAGCAGCGCTGGAATAGTAAGTCCGTCACAGCCGTGTGTGCTGGCACACAGCTTCAATCCCAGCACTCAGAAGGCAGAGGTCAGTAGGTGGATCTCCGTGAGCTGGAGGCCAGCCTGATCTATAAAGTGAGTTTCTACACAATGATTTCCGGACCCTGTCTGAAAAAACAACAACAAAAAAGTCCTATAGCCCGAATTGTGGCTTATGCCCTAAATCCAGCACACAGTAGGCCGAGGAAGGAGGGTCACAAGGCCAATTTGGACCACATGGCAAGTTCAGGGTCAGCCTGGGCTACAGGAGAACTTGTTTCATCCCTTTCCTAAAATGTTCTTCGTTCTCAAAGGGAGTCAGAGCTCTCTCTGCGTGTTGGCATTTTTCATAGGAATATTTTTGGCATAGATTAAAAACCTAACTTTGGCCGGGCGGTGGTGGCGCACGCCTTTAATCCCAGCACTCGGGAGGCAGAGCCAGGCGGATCTCTGTGAGTTCGAGGCCAGCCTGGGCTACCAAGTCAGTTCCAGGACAGGCGCAAAGCTACACAGAGAAACCCTGTCTCGAAAAACAAAACAAAAGAAAACAAAAGAAAAGAAAACAAAACAAACCCTAACTTTGGAAATAAGTACATAAGTAGGAATGTACTGTGGTGGTATTGTGTTCCCCAAAATATTGTGCACCCTAATAAACTTATCTGGGGTCAGAGAACGGAACAGCCACCAGATACAGAGGCTAGAAAATGGTGGCACTCACGCCTTTAATCCTAGCATTCCAGAGGTAGAAATCCCTCTGGATCTCTGTGAGTTCAAGGCCACATTGGAAACAGCCAGGCATGGTGACACATGCCTTTAATCCCAGAAAGTGAGCCTTTAATCCCAGGAAGTGAGGGCAGAAAGGTATTTAAGGCACGAGGACCAGGAACTAGAGCTGGTTAAGCTTTTAGGCTTTCGAGCAGCAGTTCAGCTGAGATTCATTCTGGATGAGGACTCAGAAGCTTCCAGTCTGAGGAAACAGGATCAACTGAGGAATTGGCAAGGTGAGGTGGCTGTGGCTTGTTCTGCTTCTCTGATCTTCCAGAATTCACCCCAATAACTGGCCTCAGGTTTGATTTTATTAATAAGACTCTTTAAGATTCATGCTACAGGGGTTGGGGATTTAGCTCAGTGGTAGAGCGCTTGCCTAGCAAGCACAAGGCCCTGGGTTCGAGCCTCAGCTCCAAAAAAAAAAAAAAAAAAAAAAGATTCATGCTACAATATACTATCATTCCTTATTGCCTAACAGTTATAACATGTTTTACATGTTAGAAAACATCCATCTATCTATCTATAAAACATTCATAGGACACTCCCTGTATACATGGTCTTTGCTAGCTCCAGCTATACAAAGATAAGACACCCCCTTCCCCCCACCAGAGTCTCACTACGTAGCCCAGGCTAGCCAGGAACTCCCCGAGATCTGCCTGCCTCTGCCTCCCAAGGGCTGAGATCAAAGGTGTGTGACACCTCATGTAGCTCAATCTTCTCTATTGAAAACTCAATTTATTGGAAGAAAAAGCGCAAAAACAATAATCAATGATGGCCTGAGCTTCTATTATCACTTAATGTGTGTGTGTAGCTTCCCTCCTGTGCTGGGAGCATAGTAGGTTCTCAGGAAATGTTTATAAAATGAGTTAATTTGTTAGGCAGAACGAGAAGTGCTTAGAAGTCCTGCATGGCTTGGTCCTGGAAACCTGACAGGTGCCACAAGGGACTAAAGAACAGACACACAGACACAGCTGGATTGAGTGGGCAGCTCTGACAGACCACCAGCTGTGCAGCAGCCCAGAACCTCAGCTTAGTTATTTATTACCTAAGCAGAGGAGGAAAGGCGAGGTTAACTGGCTAGGTGGGAGGTTTCTGCAGGGGAGCAGTCTCTGCCTGTAAGCCTCCAGCTTTCTGTACGTTCAGTCAACATTCCCACAGGGACCCGAGGGAGCTTTGCCAATTCCCATGGGTTTGAGGCATTGGGGTCCTTGTCAAGAGTACACATTCACTCTCGCTGTACATTCACCTGGCCTCCTCTGCTCCCCATGCTCAGGTAGTAAATGGCATTTAAGAGTAATTAATGTTGCCAGCCCAGCGGCCGCCTAGAGAAGTCAGAGGACAATCACAGAGCTGCTTTTGTTTGTTTGTTCTGTTTAGAAACAGGGTTTCTCTGTGTAGCCCTGGCTGTCCTGGATCTCACTCTGTAGACTAGGTTGGTCTCCAACTCACAGACATCCACCTGCCTCTGCCTCCCAAGTGCTGGGATTAAAGGTGTGTGCCGCAGGGAGGCAAGTGGATCTTTGTGAGTTCTGGTCTACAGAGCGAGATCCAGGAAAGGCACAAAGCTACACAGAGAAACCCTGTCTCGAAAAATCAAAAAAAAAAAAAAAAAAAAAGGTATGTGCCACCACCGCCCGGCTTAGAGTTGATTTTTTCTTGGGGGGGGGCGTTTCTCTGTGTAATTTTGGTGCCTGTCCTGAATCTCGCTCTGTAGACCAGGTTGACCTTGAACTCACGGAGATCTGCCTTGCTCTGCCTCCCCAGTGCTGGGATTAAAGGCGTTCGAAGGCATGCGCCTTCGTTACCACCACCACCACCACCACCCAGCTTAGGGTTGCTTTTTAAATGTATATATTACTATTGTATTGGGGTGTATAGTGTGCATGTGTGGAGGTCAGAGACAATACTGGGGAGTTTGTTCTCTGTTTCCGCCTTTATATGAGTTCTAGGCTCAAACTCAGGTCATCCATCTTTCACTGCAAACACTTCCTGCTGAGCTATTATCTCTTTGGCCCCATGGGTATTTTGAGGAACCCTGAAGAGTAATTTTCCGGGTAAAGATGGTCAATGGCTATAGTAGCTAATTTTAGGAAGTCGTAGAGAAAATAAAAGCATGAAAAAAAAAACCACTTGGAGTGTGTGAATGGAAAACTTAGAAAGGACCCCTTAAATAAAAGGTACATGCAATAAGGTTCACACTGGGCTGGAGAGACTGCTCTTCCAGAGGACCCAGGCTCAGTGTCCAGCACCCACAGTGAGCAATTCCAAGGAGTCAGGACTCCTCTGCAGGCACTGTACCCAGACTCATGCACACACAGACACACGTGTATACACATAATAAATAGAAATCTTTAGGGATTTTTACACATTATACAAATGATTAAAATAAAACCTTTTTTAAAAAATCCATATTAAGAGCTGGGCATGGCCAGGGTGGTGGTAGTGGCAGGCGGCAGCGGTTTTGGTGACAGCGCACGCCTTTAATCCCAGCACTCAAGAGGCAGAGGCAGGCGGATCTCTATGATCTCAAGGCCAGCCTGGTCTACAGAGCAGGTTCCAGGACAGCCAGGGCTGACAGAAACCCTGACTCTTGGGGGATGGGGGGAGCCATATTAACAAATGCTACCCATAGCTGCTGCCATCTATGCATTGATGATGTCTTTGAGCTAGACTTCAATGGAAGAGAGTAGTATTGAGCGCGGGCTGCCAGATCTAATGGAGTTATGTTTGAAATCTAGCTTTGCTGGCTAACTAAGTGTCTTTTAGGCAAATTACTTAACCCTCATAAATTACTGATTAATCTTCCAACTGAAGATAATAGTTCCTGCCTCACGGTTTTGTGAGGATTGATGGGTGTTTGTCAAGTGTGAAACAGTGTATATAGAAAAGAGTTCAGTTAGTATGTTGGCAGAAAAGCCTGAAGATTGTTCCATAAAACCCATTACTGCTTTCATGACTTTTTTGTTTTGTTTTGGTTTGGTTGTTTGTTTTTTCCAAGACAGAAAGGTTTCTCTGTGTAGCCCTGGCTGTGCTCTGTAGACCAGGCTAGCTCAAATTCAGAGGTCTATCCGTCTCTACCTCTTCTGGGATTAAAGGTGCACATCACCATGACCGGCATGTTTTTTATTTTCGTGCATGTGTGTGTGTGTGTGTGTCTGTGTATGTGGTGAGTGTACGTGTGTGTGTGTGTGTGTGTGTGTGTGTGTGTGTGTGTATGGTGAATGTGCATGTGTGTGCCTGTATGTATGTGTATGTGGTGAGCGTGTGTGTGTGTGTGTGTGTGTGTGTGTGTGTGTGTGTGTGTGGTGAGTATACGTGTGTGTGTGTGTGTATGTGGTGAATGTGCATGTGTGTGCCTGTATGTATGTGTATGTGGTGAGTGTGTGTGTGTGTGTCTGTGTATGTGGTGAGTATATGTGTGTGTGTGTGTGTGTGTGTGTGTGTGTCTGTGTATGTGGTGAGTATACGTGTGTGTGTGTGTGTGTGTGTGTGTAAATCGATGGGACCCAGAGCCCCACACATGGTGGGGAGCATTCTACCATTCAGCTGTGTCCTTGGCCTCGCTTCTCCTTTCAGAAATCATAAATTCAAATCTTTTCTCTGCCAGATTTTATTTCATGGATGGGTACTTCCATTTATGAGGAGGACAACTTGTCCCCGGCTTAATCTGCAGAGGCCACTTTGCCTTGGGGAACGGTCTGATAGCAAGTAGGATTGGGAGCAGATCATATCTTAAGGTAGGTTGAGCGAGCCTAGCACCGGGGCTTTCATCCGGGTGCTACTCAGAAAATCCCTGGTTCCTAGCATTGCCATGCTTCACCGTGCAGCCTTGCTTGGTAATTTGAGCCAACTGCGTTTCTTTCCATTTATTCTTAGATAATCTCAGTTGTTTCCAGGAGGCAAATTTCCCCCATTCCACACCGAGAAATTCTTGCCCTAGATTTCTGTTTTGCTGTCTCAGGCCTTTTTTCTTTTCCATCGGGTACTAAGTTCTGATCTGCCTCACTTTGTTGTCTGCCTCCTGATCACTGATTGACCAGCTCATGCCCTCGGCTCCTTCAGATCCAGAGAAATAGACCAGGCGGCATTTCCACTGACACTTTGAGACGCCTCATAATTGCATCAGTATCGCACGTACTATGTGGAAAATACATGCGGACTGTCAGGCTTTGGGTTAATTGGTTTTACCTCCCGTCTCAGAGGGGCAGAGTCCTAGTCCCCGAACCAGCTTGACTCCCAGGGGAGGGAGTGGCGGCCAGAGGAAAGCAGTTCCCTCCACCCACCCATTTCAGCCACCAGCACCCATTGCCTCCAGGTCCTGCCCTTCGGAATGGCACAGAAATGAAATCTCAGAAGAAAACTTGAACTCAATTAATATTATTAATAACTAGGAGTGGCAGAAATACAATGCTTCCCTTTCATGGCCGGTCAAAGATGAAATTTGATTATGCTTTGGAGGGTGCGGTTTGAAGTTTTTCCTCAGTCTTGACCTACCTCAAGTCTCTTTTCTAACCAAGGGAGGCGCACTAGTCCGCATATATAGAGGCTGCGCGGCTCCGGGGTTAGCCAAACCAGTTCTGCACCATGGGGAAGAGGCAACCGAGTGCAGCAGCAGCTGCTCCCAACTGTGAGCTAAGTAAGTGGGCAGCCAGTGGCAGGGACGCGGGCCAGCCGAGTACACCTGGAAGCTGACACAAACAGCCCCGACCCTTTTCTTTTTCTAGAGGCAACGGAGGGTCCCAGAGGAGGTGCTGGGCTAGAGGGCACTGGTCCAGAACTAACGTGTGCGTTTTCTCTTCTTTCAGGAGACCACTCTGTATGGAAAGCAGCAGCTCTTGCCAGGGTGTGGAAGTCTGGCTTTTCCCTCTTGTCCCGAGTTTGCTTTTGTTGTTACCATATTTTTTTAATTTCTTTGTGTGTGTGTGTGTGTGTGTGTGTGTGTGTGTGTGTGTGTGTTTGTGCTTTCTTCCCATCTCCGTTCTTATATTTCTCCCGGCAGTTTCTACATGAAGGAAACAGCGCTGTCATCTCTACTGCTGTAGCCAGTAGGGGAAATCGGGAGGGGGAAAAAAAAAAGGTGTTGGTAGCTCTTAGAACTTCGTGGGGAGTTGGGGGACTTGTCAGGCCATTTATTCTCTCTGAGAAGGACGCTGAGGTGTGAGGCTGGGGATCGAGCGGGACTGCTTTGGGGCAGGCAGGACAGAGTTTCGGGAGAAGATGCAGCTAGGTGGGATGGAGAAAAGCTCCCTGAGAGGCTTGGAAGGAGGGCGACTGATGCGGCCGAACTGGCTCCGCTGGTCTAGGTTCCGCGGTTCCTCCCAGACGTGGGGTGTTCTTGGCCGGAGAAGCCAGAAGAAAAGGGACTGCCGTGGTGCCTTATTATCGGTTGTAGCTGTATCTTGAGGTCATCATCTCTTAGGAGGAAACAGGCTTGTCGTTACCTAGAAAGAGATGGCGGGAACTATGACAAAAATTTACAGGTCCGTAGCATTCCCGGGCTGGGAGTCGCCAACCCGAGGAACATGCTAAGTTTGAACTTCAGGGCTGGAGCCGGGCCACGCCTCCGGCTCGACCCCGCCCCTGCTAGGCTCCACCCCCAGCGGACCCCGCCCCCAGATCCAGCATGGGTGGGCGGAGCCTCCGCTCCCAGTCCGCCCGCCACGCAGTCCGGCCGCTGCAGGAGTCCAGCCAATCAGGAAGTGGGGCTCCCGCCCTGCCAACCAATCGCGGGAGGGCAGGAGGTTGACCCGCTAGGTGCTGGCTTCTGGGATATGGAGGCACCGGCGCGGCGTGTCAGGTGGTGGGCGAGCCGGTAAGCCGAGGTGCTGGCGGGGTCAGGGGTCACAGCGTTCCGCTGTGTGCGAGCGGGCGGGCTAGCGGGCGGGAGCCCCGGACCCCGAGGGGACGCGGAGGGCTCCGGCGTCGGCACAGGCGCTGGCGGAGACGGGCCTCGGCCTTGCCCCGCGACCTGGGACGCCAGACCACCGCCTCTCCCCGGGGCCGGCCCGACCCGACGCGTCCCGGGGCGGGGGTGCGCAGACCGGGCGCGACGCGGAGGGGGAGGCCCGTGACGCAGTCTCCTCCGGGAGCCCCGGGGTCCGCGTGCCCGCGCGCGGCCTCCCACAGCTCAGCGCCCTGTCAGCCCCGCGGCCGCCGCCGGGGCAGCGCTGTCGGCCCGAAGGCCGCGGGCTTGAGTGCAGCCGGGGTCCTCGCGCCTTCCAGGCCTCTTTCAGGGACACCCTGCACGCGATGGACGCGCCCCTTCTCAGCGGCTTCCTAGGCCCGGTACTTTTCAAAACTCACTTTATGTGTCTCCTTTGGATTCTTTGTCCGTGTCGGGTCTCTGGTCCAGGACGTCGTGGGTACGTCAGACTATTGGAAGGGCATCCTCAGGACAGAGGCTGGCTTTCCTCTGCGTCCTATGGAGACCCTCCGTCGTCCTTTGCTTTACGACGATGTGATTTAAGGCATCAAGAGCAAACATATGGAGGGAGAGCTGGCCAGGGCCGAGGGGCCTCTGGGAGCTTCTGTGTGAGCCGTGGGGGAGCCACGGGAGGCTGTCCGCCGTGGCATCTCCATCAGTTCTTGGCTGTGTTAATGTTTCGTTCAGGCTGCTTAGGCGTTCTTGTGTTCCACACACTTAGGGTGGGGTTGATGGCGGGATCTTCTGGGTCGTTGGTGTTAAATTAGTTAATACACGAAAAGCGCTGAGGCCAGTCCCCTGCCACCAGGTGTTTTTATTACTGCCTGCTCGCACCTGCTGTTACCCAAGGCTTTGACCTTCTCAGGAGTCTTTGCTCGGAATCCTTTGGGCTGTTGCCAAAGATTCCCCAGGCCAGTGCTTTCCAGCCATATTATTAGTCTGAAGGCGCAGTGATTACAGGCGAAGACAGGCGCTGTGCAGAGAGCTTCTTCTTAATCCTTGTCTTTTCTCTCTGAGACTAGATCTTGCTATATGTGTCTAACTGCTCTGGAACTTGATACGTAGTCCAGGTCGGCCTCCAGCCATCCTCTGCCTCTGTGCCGAGATCAGTCACAAGCATCTACCACTCAGGCTTGGCTTCTGCTTGGTTTATTAAATGAGGTTGGAAAATAACGTTTTAGGCTAGTTTCTGCAGTAGCTGTGCTGGTAAATGTAACCTTGAGATTTCGCCGGTGTTTTTTGCTACAATCTTCATTCACAGTCTTGCTTGGATTAAGAGTTTATTTTGGACACGCACCTAAAGGCGGTGACTGCTGCACACATGGTTTCTCGTGTTTCCGGAAGGCCTGTGGGACTCAGAAGGGGAATTCCTGAGCATCCTGGCAGCACCCGTTGTGGAGGAATAGGGAAGCTGGATGTGACTCCCAGATTCCGCTCTGTTACTCGGCAGAGCTGGTGGGCAGCTTTGGTTCAGTAGTGACTCAGTGAAAACTGTATTCACAAAGGAGGATCATTTTTCCTGTTTGACTTTGCAGCCCAGAGCCTGGTTCGGTGCCGCCTTGTCAGTCAGAGGCCATCATTTTCTGCTGTGCCAGTACATCTTTGTATGAGCCTTAAATCCCTCTTAATTCCTGTTGGTGTGGTTGGGAGACCCCAGGAGTTCAAAAGAAGTCTTTCTCAGTCGCTTAGCAACATTGTTGGGAGCCCATCACTAAACGAGAAACTGTTTATGGAAAAGCACAGCTTACAAAGCATGCCCCGGCGGTGGTGGTGCACGCCTTTAATCCCAGCACTCGGGAGGCAGAGGCAGGTGGATCTCTGTGAGTTCAAGGCCAGCCTCGTCTGCAGAGCAAGATCCGGGACAGGCACCAAAACTACACAGAGAAACCCTGTCTGGAAAAAAAAAAAAAAACCAAAAAGAAACAACCCATTGGAGGCAGTGCAGGTGACCTAAGTTTACTTGCTTATCTGTATTAAAACAGCTCAATACTTCTTTAGGTTGTCATGTGTTCAAATTCATATGTAATGAGAGAAGGCTACAAGTTAATTATTAAAATTTTATCAGGTTCCAAAGAGCAGAAGGAAGCGTCCAAGGCTGAGGAATCTCTTACATGTTTGTCTGACTTGACACATGATTTTTCTTCTAAGAACAGAAGGTCAATGTTGAAGGTGATGCCTGTTAGGTAAATGGGCTAGATGTGCTCTAACAAAAAAAATCCTTCAGATTTTCTGGAGGAAAACTATATAAGTAAGTGGGGGAAAAAAAAAGACTTGGACAAAGTGTTTTTGGGTGATGGGAGGAGGTAGATGATATGCTTTTGATAGATTTCTTCCTTTTTCTTCCCTAAGAGAGGGCCTTTGAAGTTGTTCACAGGATGGAGGTGTCAGGCCAGGTGACCAGATTGTCCCCTCACCACGGGAAACACTGCTGTAAAGCTGTGGTTAGAAGGAAGTTTACAGGAAGCTTACCCTGTCAGAGTTGGAAGAACAAAGGCCAAGGTAGAGGAGGGCAGACTAAACTGTGTGTGGTCTAGTCAGCAATCAGGAAGGTGAACTCTGTGAGCAGAGAAAAGGAATAATTCTCATGCTTGTGTGCCCGGCCTGTCCCCTTCACCCCCCATGAGTGTGTGCCCGGCCTGCCCACCCCACCCACCATGAGTGTGTGCCCGGCCTGCCCTCCCCCATGAGTGTGTGCCCGGCCTGCCCACCCCACCCCCCATGAGTGTGTGCCTGGCCTGTTCCCCCCATGAGTGTGTGCCCGGCTTGCCCTCCCTATGAGTGTGTACTCGGCCTGCCCCACCCCATGAGTGTGTGCCTGGCCTGCCCCACCCCATGAGTGTGTGCCCACCCCCCATGAGTGTGTGCCCGGCCTGCCCACCCCCATGAGTGTGTGTCCACCCCCCCATGAGTGTGTGCCTGGTCTGCCCTCCCCCATGATTGTGTTCCCGGCCTGCCCTCCCCCCCCATGAGTGTGTGCCCGGCCTGCCCTCCCCCCATGAGTGTGTGCCTGGCCTGCCCTCCCCCCCATGAGTGTGTGCCTGGCCTGCCCTCCCCCATGAGTGTGTGCCCGGCCTGCCCACCCCCATGAGTGTGTGCTCACCCCCCCATGAGTGTGTGCTCACCCCCCCATGAGTGTGTGCTCACCCCCCCATGAGTGTGTGCCCGGCCTGCCCACCCCCATGAGTGTGTGCCCACCCCCCCATGAGTGTGTGCCCTCCCCCCCATGAGTGTGTGCCTGGCCTGCCCACCCCCATGAGTGTGTGCCCACCCCCCCATGAGTGTGTGCCTGGCCTGCCCTCCCCCATGATTGTGTGCCCGGCCTGCCCACCTCACCCCCCATGATTGTGTGCCCGGCCTGCCCACCTCACCCCCCATGAGTGTGTGCCTGGCCTGCCCTACCACTGTCCTTTCTTTTTTTCTTTAAAGATTTGTTTTATTATTTCTAATTATTTTTAATTATTTGCCATGTGATTGTGCCTGTGTCTGTGGGGGTGCACGTGAGAGGTGTCAGGTCTCCAGGAGTCGCAGTTACAGACAGTGCGAGCCATCTGACGTAGGTGCTAGGAATTGAACTCAGTTTTTCTGGAAGAGCAATGAGTGCTCTTAACCCTCAAGCCATCTCTTCAGCCTCAGGCCCTTGTTTCTTAGTCATGGATGACAAATAATACTTTTGTCTAACAGATCAGTACTTGACAGCTGGGCCACATTTTCCCTGTTCTTATCTTCGCTGACACCCAAGCAGGCAGTTTCGTTATCAGCTGTGTTCCACTCCCCAGATCTTTCTCTCCTCTCCTCTCCTCCCTCCTCTCCATCCCTCCCTTCTGTGAGTGTGTGTGTGTGTGTGTGTGTGTGTGTGTGTGTGTGTGTGTGTGTTTCCAGACAGGATCTGGCTGTCTTAGACGGCTTGGAACTCTTAGCTTCTTGCTTTAGCATTTGAAAGCTGGAGTTACAAGCAGGCGTCAGTCACATGCTGGGGTTTCTTGCCTTTGCTGGTTTGAGGCAGAGTCTCTCTATGTAGTCCTGGCTGTCTGGCACTCCCTATGTTAGCCACACTGACCTGGAACTCACCAGCCTGCCTCTGCCTCCCTGAGTGCTGGGATTAAAGGCTATGTGAGGCTGCCCCCTCAGTAGGTTTTTCTGTAAATCTCAAAGAGAACTGAAAAGTCAAACTCAGGTGAAAGGCGGCATGCTGGGTGTTGAGTTGAGATTGTAGTTCTTGGGTAAGACAAGTAGGAGGAGAGATGATTACTGTGGCATTCGAAGTTAGCAAAGTACTGTCTCAGCTAGTGTCTCAATGACCATTGTGTCAGAGACAGAGCCGGCCCTGATTCAGGTATAGTGACTTTGTGTAATAGGAGCACTGTTTGTACCTTATGAGTGGGGTGTGTTGTGTGCAATTAAAGGCATTATGTAGAACCCAGGTCCAGAGGGTGGATTGTAGTTTTAAGGTCATTTTTTGTTTATTTATTTTTTCAAGACAGGGTTTCTTTGTGTAGCCCTGGCTGGCCTCGAACTCACAGAGATCCACCTGCTTCTGCCTCCCGAGTGCTGAGACTAAAGGTGTGCTCACCACCACCCGGCAAGATTTGGAATCTTTATGTTCTCATTTGTTGGTCCTACTCACCTTTCTGAGATAGAATCTTACTAAGCAGCTTCAGGTTGACCTTGAACTTGTGACTCACCTGCCTCAGCCTCCGAACGCTGTGGTTATAGGCCGTTGTTCTCTTCTGCGTGTTTGAAAGCCAGGGAGGCATCTTGATCAGTGCCAGTCTGTTTGATCTTCAGAGCCCTCAAGGTAGAAATAGAACTGACCTCCACACATGTGCACTACCATCACACACACACACACAAATAAGTAAATGTACAAGAAGGTTTTTAAACACTTGCATGCCATTTCTGGGTTTGTATTACTTCATATTTTGTACATTGTGACTTGGGAGGTGGGAAGATTTAGACTATATACAAACAACCCTCCCTTCTCTCCCGAGTATGGGGGGTAGATAATAAAACTTTCTTCTCTATACCTTAAAATTAATGAGATGGCTATGAATGCCTTTACCTCCTTTTAGGGACAAATACAAGAAACCACTGTTTTAAACTCAAGCCTTTTTTCAACATAAGGAAAAAATGGTTTGTTAGAGTTGTACATGTATTTAGTGTTTCATACTTTATTTTGTTTATTTTTTTAATGATTTATTTTTAAGTTAATTGGTGTTTTTTCTGCATGTATGTCTGTGTGACGGTGTTGGGTCCCCTGGACTTGGAGTTACAGACAGTTGTGAGCTGCCATCTGGGTTCTGGGAATTGAACCTGGGTCCTCTGGAAGAGCAGCAGTGTTGAGCTATCTCTCCAGCCCTTTTATTTTAAGCTGGGATATTGCTATGTGGCCCTAGCGGAGCTGGAACTTGCTGGGTCGATCAGGTGGCATTAAACCTGGTTGTCCTCCTGCCTCTGCCTCCTGAATGCTGAATGCTCCTGATCGTGTGTGATTTTTTTTTTAAAAGATTTATTTATTTATTATGTATACAGAAGAGGGTGCCAGATCTTATTACAGATGGTTGTGAGCCACCATGTGGGTGCTGGGAATTGAACTCAGGACCTCTGGAAGAGCAGTCAGTGCTCTTAACCGCTGAGCCATCTCTCCAGCCCCCCGTGTGTGATTTTTAAGGTAATTGAATTTTCTTATTAAAGAAGCAGAAGAATTGTAGGGAGTATACCAGGGAGTAGATGTTCTCACCTCCTCAGAAGACAAACCAGTGCTAAGCAGTGGGTGCTGAGGGGTACTCGCTGGAATCAGGAACTGGCTCTCTGGAAAGGGCCGTCTGTTCCTCGTAAATCAGCGTTTCACCATTTGAACCACTGTGTGGACACTAAGACAAAGGAGGAGTAAGTTGAGTTTTAGGCTGTCTGTCGTGCCTGCCCGGTAGACAGCGCAGAGCCGATTACCCACTCAGACTCCTGTCGGATTGTTTGGCAGAATGTCCCCAGTGAGCGGGACTGAAAGGCTCTGATAGACTACGGAAGCTTTACATTTGAGAAAATTAAGTGGGGCCTGGCGCTGTATGTCACTGGGGCACCTGGGTTGGAGCCTCGCTACCTACTACTACTACTACTACTACTACTACTACGTACAACAACAATACAGTACCTGGTGAGGCGGTTTTGTTGCCAAACAAGATGTGAGCTCAGCACTCACCTCCATCTGGCCATCTGGCCTGCTTCTTTTTTTTTTTTTTTTGTCAGAGCTGCGGACCGAACCCAGGGCCTTGCGCTTGCTAGGCAAGCGCTCTACCACTGAGCTAAATCCCCAACCCCCTGGCCTGCTTCTTGCTTTCCTATGCCTGCCTCTCCCTCCCTTCTGCTCTTTCTGGCCTGGAATTTGCTGTGTAGCTGAGGCTGGTTTTGAACTCATGATTTTCCTGCCTCCACTTTCCAAGTACTAGGACTATAGGTGTGAACCACCAAACCTGGCCCCCAACTGCCTTTTCTTTCTTTCCCTAAATTCTCTTCTTAAGCATTTTATTTATTTATTTATTTATTTGTGTGTGAGAGAGGGGGGGGGAGAGGAGAGGAGAGAGAGCGGGAGGAGGAGAGAGAGAAGAGAGGGAGACAGAGAGAGAAAGAGGAGAGAGGGAAAGAGAGAGGGGAGAGAGAAAGAGAGAAAGAGAGAAAGAGAGAGAGAGAGAGAGGAGAGAGAGGAGAGAGAGAGAGGAGAGTATGGAAACTTGCAGGAGTCAGTTCTGTTTTTCCACTGTCTACCATGTGGCTCCTAAGAATGGAATTCAGGTGGCCTTGGGGCAATCACCTTCACCAGCTGAGGCCCCTCACCAGCCCTCAACCAGCTGCCTTTGCTTTTCTTTTTTTCTTTTTGAGACAGGGTTTCTCTGTGTAGCCCTGGCTGTCCTGGAACTCACTCTGTAGACCAGGCTGACCTTGAACTCAGTGACCAACCTGCCTCTGCCTCAGTGCTGGGATTAAAGGCGTGCGCCATCACCGCCTGGCTAACATATTTTATTAGTTCTTTATGTGCATTGTTTATTTGCCTGTATGTATGAGGATGTTGGATCCCCTGGAACTGGAGTTACAGAGTTATGAGTTACCATGTGGGAGCTGGGAATTGAACCCAGGTCCTTTGGAAGAACAGCTGGTCTATTAACCACTGAGCCATCTCTCCAGCCCCTGCCTGTGTTCTAAGGCTGCATCTTCCCTTGATACAGTGAGATGACTGACTGGGGTTGAAATGGTCCTGGAGGGCAAAGCCACTGTTCCTCTCCACGGGGCACCAAGTGCCCCTCCCTCTCTGCCCTAGTGCATCCTGCAGGCCTTGTGAACCGCGGAGCTTGTGATGGGAAGACTGTACTGTGAATCTCTTCTCTGTTCAGTAGTGTGTACCTAAGACTCCAGAAAAGACCAGGTGCCTGTGTTTTGTTGGCTTTCTGTCTTAGAATGCTGCTAGTAACTTCAGAACTTTAACCCTGCTGAGTTGGGAAGCTGAGGTGTAATCAATGTCTCAAGTTCCAGGTCAACACAGCTTCAGTGTAAAACCCTGTGTGTGTGTGGTTGGCACATTGAGTGTGGGGAGGTCAGAGGACAGCTTGTAGGGGTGGAGAGTTGATCTTTCACCATGTGGATTCTGGGGGATTGAACTCAGGTCATCGGGCTTGGCAGCAAGAACCTTTACCCAGTGAGCCATCTCACTGGCCCACTTTCCTTTTTCTTTCTTTCTTTTTTTTTTTTTTTTGTTTTTTGAGACAGGGTTTCTCTGTGTAGTTTTGGTGCCTTTCCTGGAACTGACTCTGTAGCCCAGGCTGGCCTCGAACTCACAGAGATCCACCTGGCTCTGCCTCCCGAGTGCTGAGGTTAAAGGCATGCACCACCACTGCCCGGCTTACTTTCCTTTTTAAATATAACTTTTTAAAACCTGTTTTAAATATTAAAAATCTCTTTCAAGTATATTCCATGCACTGAGTATTCTTAAACAGGATATCAGCCCTCATTACGGAAGCAATCTGATTTAGTCAGTCTGGGTGACAGTTCTCAGAACTGAACAGAGAAAACGGAAGGACTCCTCATAACACGTGACTCAAAGCTTACTGAGGCACTGTGTGAAGTTTGCTGGTTCCTCGTGGTCCAAGTTCCTTTTCTCGTGAGAGCTCAGTGCCTGATGTGATTTGTAGTTTCTTAATTCTTTCTTGTGGGTAGGATAACTAGGTGTCTTGTCTTATTCACATAGACAAAGTTAAAGGCCACCAAGCCACACTGTGATCAGAGCCCAGGGGAGTGGTCAGATGCATGAGTGCCCTCAGACGCTGGAGGAGGCTGGATTGATGAGTGCTAATGGGGTCTATGGGCTGACCAGAGAGATGGGGCTAGTTGTCTGTTGCAGGAAAGTGCTTGACCCTGCTGACTGTTGAGGGAAAGATGGTGCGTCTTAAATTAACGAGTGATGGTGTGCTTATACCCAGAAGACAGGTGAAACCCAGAGCCCCCTTTTGGGTCTAGATGATGGAATTCATTCAATAAGGTAGAATATGTTGGTTCATAAAGAATATCCAAAAAATAAGGCTGTTCAGACAGGAGTGGTTACTGGATAAGAGGAGAAAAGTTGCTTCAGCAGGGAAGGAGACTCCACCCCTTCCAGCAGGGTCAAGCACTTTGGGGGTTTGTGAGAGGAGGTGTCAGTGGAAACTTCCTCTCGCTGTATATTTGGAATCGACTGAGATAACAATTACATAGAACGTAGATCCAAAATTGAAAAGTTCAGCCTTTTTAGGGCTGTGAGTTGGCTCTTGGAAAGTAAAGACACCTGTGGCCAAGCCTAAAGACCCGAGTTCGATCCAGGACCCCACATAGTGGAAGAAGGGAGCCAACTCCTGTGAGTTATGTGGCACCCATGCCCAACCCCAGAAAAAAATAAAATAAATGTTTAAAAAAAAGTTCAGTCTTTGTAGTGAGGCCAAGTCGCCAGTGTACTGTGGACAGACTACCATGTCAGCTCAGTAATGCTCCCCCAGTCCCCAGCTGCGCCTCAATATGCCACTGGTACCCAGAGAAGCACTGCTTCCCGGATGGGGCCCAGTCTTGCTGTGCCTCAGCATTCCCGCAGCCCCAGGGCAGGCTACTGCCGCGACTAGCTTCTCCCAATTTTCAGAGCAAGACTGGAACTTCCTTTAGTTTTCCTTCTGGGGAATAGTGGCCCTCCACTTGAAAGGCACCTTCCTTACCCTTCCAGAAAACTGAGTCATGAGTTTAATTTGTTGGATAGGCCAGAGAGTTCTAGATTCCTTTCCTTTATTTTCTGCTCATTTTTGTCGTTATATAGATGATGATCTTGATTTCCCTATCCTTCCCCCGTCTTCCAAATTTTGTTACTATAAACCTTTCTGTTCTTTAAAAATTGTGAATTTTGAAGGAGATTATTCTGGTGTTAGATATTTGGCTTAATAGTGAGGTATTTTGGGCTAATATTGGGTTGATATTGAGGCAAAGATTTGTTGATTGGCAGCCTGTTAGTGCATATGAAAACAGATTTGATGGGAGCTGGGTGTGCTGGTGCACATCTTTAATCTCAGCAGAGGCAGGCGGATCTCTGTGAGTTCGAGGCCAGCCTGTCTACAAAGTGAATTCCAAGACAGCCAGGGCTACACAGAAAAACCCTGTCTCAAAAATTCAAAACAACAACCAAAACCAAACAGATTTGTTGGCTGGTTCATCTGCTGTGCATACACAGGGACCACATGAGTTTGGAGCCACGCATGTTTCTGGTGCTGTCTGGACCCCAGCACTGAGGCGGGTGCACACACGCAGGCTCCTTGAGGCTGGCTAGCTCCCAGTCTCGCCGCTGTCTTCCTGGCCTCACCTTTTATTGTTTTTGTTAATGCCTCTTAATCCTGTTCTGAAAGCTGTAATTATTTCTGGGTTAGCTAATTGAGTAAAGAGATGGTTCCTTTCATACCAGGGTTCAGCCATACAGTGACGAAGTGTTAGTTCTGCTCTTGCTAATTCTTCACCTTTCTTTTCTCTTACAGAATCCTATTCTAAGAACACAGACACTCAGGTATCTACCATGGTGTTGGATCCTGAAGAAAAGACGCCAGATGGTACCTTACAGCTTCATGTCTTTGTCTACATGGGCTTGGGCTTTAGTCAGTGGCAGGCTGCCCCTCTTATCTGTCCTACGAAGTACAACCAGCAGTCTCTTCTGGTGACAGGCTGTGAATGAAATGAATTTATGATCATAGAATTCTGCCTCCTGTCTTATTTCTAATCGCCAGCTGCGTTGTGACTAGCTAGTTTGGTTTCTAGAGCAGTGATGCTTGCAAGGACAGCGTCATTCCCAGACCGGGCAGTGACCTCCAGTGTGCTCACTGCATCTGCCAGTGTTACAGATGTGTATGCAGCAGACGCACGGGGTCCTGTCTGAGTGTGAGTCTCCGCTCTCGATTGCCCACACCTTTCTACTTAGTGAAGGTGGTGGGGACCAGCTCCCTAGAAAGAAAAATCAGAGCTCTTTAGAAATTAGAAAAATCTGATTTGTTTAGTTGGTTGTAGGGATTTATGGGAAAGAGAAGAGCGTTTTGTGGTTCACCCTAGCCATGTGATGTCTGCAGCTCAGTGGACTTTGTATGCTTCTGGTGGACTAGCCCTCTTCTGCCAGGCCTTCCCCCGGCTTTCAAGATTAACTGTAAAATGCAGACTTCAGGGAAACGCTGCCCTCAGGCTGCTGTGAGCCATGCTGTCACAAGGGCACCCGTGACCACCAGCCCTTCAGTCCTGCGTGAGGCCTTAGTCAGGACTCCTGCTTCCTGCTTGACTGTTTGCTCTAGTGTCACTCACTGTGTGAGGCTGATAGAGCTGTGGGACCCAGGAATGATTCTTAGAGCGAGTCCTGCTGGATGATGGGACGTTCTTTTAGATTAGGATCCTGAGTTACTAGTGGGGCTAGTTTATCAATGTTGAGTCGTAGATATGAATTGTTTGTTTTAAGGCAAAGTCTTGTTAAATTGTAGCCCAGGCTGACCCAAACTTGTGATCCTTTTGATTTAGCCTTTAAAACATGTCAGTGTTCGTAAAGAAAAATGAAGTGATTCTAAAAATTATCAAGTTGGGGGGGGGTACTAGAGAGATGGCTCAGAGGTTAAGAGCACTGGCTGCTCTACCAGAGGACCCAGGTTCAGTTTCCAGCACCCACATGGCAGCTCACACCTTCACAGTTCCAGAGTATGTGACACCCTCACACCAAAGCACATAAAGTAAATCAAGTGGGTGTAGAGATGTAGAATGAGATAACTACGATGATCAGTGTCGAAGCTGGTCCAGAGAGGACACGGGATTGGGAGGAGGCAGGACATGGGTCTGAGAGGAGTTATGGGGATGAGTAGGGGCCAGGGATCAGCATAAAACATTAGGTTAAACTGATTCAAGATGGAGAGAGCGATTGGAGGCTTTTGAGCTGCTTTTTCTGTCCTTTGAGATAGAGTCTGGCTGTGTAGCCCAGGCTGACCTGGAAACCTCAATCTTCTCTCCTTAGTTTCCAAGAGTTAGGGTTTCAGGATTGTACCACAGTCAGCTTGTGCATATATTACCCTGTAAAAATATTTAATTTATTGGGCTGCGGATGTAACTCAGTTATAGAGAGCTTGCCTAGCATGCATGAAGCCCTGGGTCCAGTCCTCAGCACTACAAAAAGCCAGGTATGGTAGCATGTGACTGTATCCCAGCACTGGGGAAGTGGATGCCAAAGGATCAAGTTCAGAGTCATCCTGGCACAAACCAGCCTGGGCTACATGAGACCTGTCTCTAAATAAGTATTTATGTGCACACATATGTACATTTATTTTAGAATGTAGATTAAATAAACTGTTTAGGATAAAGCCAGGCTGGTCTCTTGTGTGTGCAGGTGTAAGATAAATTAATTTTGGGTCTAAAGCTGTTGCTCAATGATGAGGGAGCATGTACCGGACAAGGGCTAATTCTCCACCAAGGGGAGAGCTTTGATTGCTCATTAGTGGACTTCATTATGTTAACACAGATGGCGCTTCTGGAGACCATGGAGACTCTGCCAGTCTTAGTACCATCAACCCTGCCTACAGTAACTCCTCCCTCCCACAGTCCACTGGGGACTCAGAGGATCCCTTCACCACCTACTTTGATGAGAAGATCCCCATTCCTGAGGAGGAGGTTAGTGATGGTTCCTTGTAGGGGACCCTGTGTCCTGGGGAAAGCCTGTGAGGGAAAGCTCTCCAGCCACCACCTCTCGCCATCATCAGGACGAATAAGCCTCTGTGGAAAGGTGCCTATGAGCATTTTTTAACTTTTGGAAGTATGGGTTTTGTGTGTTGTCCTTTTTCAAATGTGGTTCCAGTGTGGGCAGTGGGTGAGCACAAAGGTGCTGTGTTACTTTAGTTTAGACCGAGTTGGTGATGGAGAGCAGGTGAAGGAAGGGCTGTCACTGAGAGAAGCGGCCATCTTGTTGGTAAAATGTAGATGAGCTGATCCCGAGCAGCTGGTGATACTCCTTGACGTGTGACAAAACAGTGGAGACATTCATTAGAAGAGGTGACGCTCAGGCTGCTTTCCTCTCTGTGTTCAGTACTCCTGTTTTAGCTTTCGTAAACTCTGGGCGTTCACGGGACCTGGCTTTCTTATGAGCATTGCCTACCTGGATCCAGGGAACATCGAATCGGATTTGCAGTCTGGAGCAGTGGCTGGATTTAAGGTGAGCACCCAGTTCTACCCCAGCTGAGTGACAAGTTTTCATTATTGTTGTTGTTGCTGTCATTGTTGTGGCTGAGGATAGACTGGAGGGCCGTGGCATGCTATCCCCGTCCTTCTGAGCACTCATTACACTGACAGCCTTTTCCTGCTCTTGTGGAGTAGACTCGGGCTCCACCTGAAGGCAGACCTTGAACAACATAGGTTTGAACAGTGCGTGTCTGCCTACATGTAGGTCTTTCTATGTTAGCAGCAACTTGTGAAAGCCACAGATGAAGTGCATGGCTGAGAATACTGAAAATTTAAACGTTAGGCATGTCATAAATGAATAAAGTATATACAGATAATAATCTATTGCTGTCCTGGAACTTACTATGTAGACTAGGCTGTCCTCTGTTTTCCAAGTGCCAGAATTAAAGGTGTACACCATCATGCCCGGCTGAGATAATAATCTATTTTATAATTTACTATCCCAGGATATATGAAGATCTACCGCATAAAGGTTAAATGTACCCCATCCTCTGCACGCACACAGTTCACGGTGGAGCTGTTCTCAGAGAAATAAAAGCAAATGTAAGATGTGATGTTAACTCCTAATCATATACAGTTAGCTGTGTGTGTGCTGTACTTCTGGGTTGGCAGCCGGTGCTCTTGTGAGCTCCTGTTGTGATTGCTTACGATGCTGGGTGGCCAGTCACTTCTGGTTGGGCAGTTTTTCTTGAAGTGATGGACTTTAGTAAAAAGTGGTTCTTGGTTATCATGTAGTTTTCACCACGTGTGTTATTCATCCAATCGCTTCTTGGCCTTTCGGCTAAGAGCAAGTGTAAAGTAGATATCAGTTGGCTAGGTTATTAGTATGGCTTCTGATAAACAGGCTGCTGGTGAAATGTTCTCTGAAAACTTTTGATTGCATGACAGGGGAGTCTGGGGCCCGGCGTCTCTAACCTCCTGTCTTAGTTACTTTTCTAGTGCTGTGACAAAACACGGTGTCAAGACCGCTTACAAAACAAAACAACGACTTTTCATTGGGCTTACAGTTTTAGAGGGTTTAAAAATCCATGATGGTAGAGCAAAGGTGTGGGCAGCAGGAACAGCTGAGAGCACATCTCGATCCCCTGACAGGAAGCAGAGAGGACACTGGGAATGGCAGGAGGTCCCTGACACACCTCCAACAAGACCACACTTTCTGATCCTCCTAAACTTAGGAGCCCATGGCCATTCTCATTCAGACCGCCACACCTCCCTCATCATCCCAGCATGCACAGTCTCCATGGGCAGTGACACTTGCATGAACAGTCCTTGTGTGTGGTCTCTTCTGGTTTGTTTTGTTTTTCAAGACAGGGTTTCTCTATGTAGCCCTGGCTGTCCTGAAACTCACTCTGTAGACCAGGCTGGCCTCAAACTCACAGAGATCCACCTGCCTCTGCCTCCCGAGTGCTGGGATTAAAGGTGTGTGTCACCACTGATCTTGTTTTAGCCACATAATTTCCTTAGAAGAAACACTAGATGAGAAGCTGAGGATCAGAGAGATGCCAGTTGCCTGGCGGGTCATATGTAGAAGCTGATGCAGAACGTGGAACTGTGTCCCTGACCTGGCTTTGTCCTGACTGAACTGTTTCCCAAACAACCAGGCCAAAGGCCCTTGAGTTGTCTAACAAGTGTTGGGGTGTCCTTCTCTGTAGTTGCTCTGGGTGCTCCTGCTGGCCACCATCGTGGGGCTGCTGCTCCAGCGCCTTGCAGCTAGACTCGGAGTGGTCACCGGCTTGCATCTTGCTGAAGTGTGTCACCGTCAGTATCCCAAGGTGAGTGGCGTGCTGTCGGCCTGCTTGTCTGTTACCTGCAGGAATCCGTGGGTCTGGTATTAGGTGCTGCCTCCAGTCTGGATTGAGGCAGTGGAGGAGTGGGGTCAGTGTCCCTGAAACTAGAAGTACCAAGGGGATTGATGCTACTGCCCTTCTGCTGTGAGCCACGTCCTCCTTCAGAGTCCAACACAGAATCCTGTCAGCCATGTCCTCCTTCAGAGTCCAACACGGAATCCTGTCAGCCATGTCCTCCTTCAGAGTCTAACATGGAATCCTGTCAGCCATGTCCTCCTTCAGAGTCTAACACGGAGTCCTGTCAGCCATGTCCTCCTTCAGAGTCTAACACGGAATCCTGTCAGCCATGTCCTCCTTCAGAGTCCAACATGGGAATCCTGCCAGCCACGTCCTCCTTCAGAGTCTAACACAGAGTCCTGTCAGCCATGTCCTCCTTCAGAGTCCAACACAGAATCCTGTCAGCCATGTCCTTCTTCAGAGTCTAACACGGAGTCCTGTCAGCCATGTCCTCCTTCAGAGTCCAACACAGAATCCTGTCAGCCATGTCCTCCTTCAGAGTCCAACACAGAATCCTGTCAGCCATGTCCTTCTTCAGAGTCTAACACAGAGTCCTGTCAGCCATGTCCTCCTCCAGAGTCTTAACACAGGACTCACTTTTTTGTTATTGTTTTGAGATACGCTCATGTTGCCCAGGCTAACATTGAACTCTGTATTTGGCCAAAGATGGCCTTGAGTGCTAATCATTCTGTTTCTACCTCTCAAGTCCGAGAATGACAGGCAGACACTGGTTTCCTTAGGGAGATTCTGCATGAGTCAGCATTTGCCAGTCGCCCTTACCTTGTTTGAAGTCACCGTCACTTTGGAGACGTTTTTACAATGTATATGTGGTAGGATCTTTGGATTTGCCGATTGTCTTCAGTTCACTCTGTCCCTAGAGCTTCCTTCTAAGTATCTTACCTTTCTTACTGGCCACCTGAAATGGGAATGACCTTTGTTGGAAGACTTTCTGCAGGGGGTGCTGAGGACAAAACTCAGGCCTTCACACATGCTTGACAGGTACCTTAGAGAGTGAACCACTCTGTCTTGGCTGAAAAACATTTCTTTTAATCTCTTTTTTAAAAAAATGTATTATGTATAGAGTGTTCTGCCTGTGTGCCAGATCTCATTACAGATGGTTGTGAGCCGCCATGTGGTTGCTGGGAATTGAACTCACGACCTCTGGAAGAGCAGCCAGTGCTCTTAACCACTGAGCCATCTCTCCAGCCTGAAAAACATTTTTAAGTTAGTTTCATTTGTAGCTGTGAAACAGGCCTCCCTTGGGTGTGCCCTAAATGTTTAGTCTCATTTCTGACTGTGAACATAGAGGTTTGTGTTGTTTTTCTTTTCTATTCTCCTAGGCTGGTTGGTCAGCTCTCTCTCTCTCTCTCTTTCTCTCTCTCCCTCCCTCCCTCTCTCCCCTCCCTCTCCCTCCTAGGATGTTCTTGAACCCTTGGTCATCCTGCTGGAGTTCCTGAGTACAGGTGTTGTAGGCATGTGCCACCACGTGTGGTAAATAGAAATGATTTTTCCAACTTCTGAGAAAGTGTTGCTGTTTTATAATTCCCTTAGTGTCTTTCTCTTGTGCACATGAATACCTGTTTGTGACAGAAGCTTTTTGGATAGTGAGTGTCCGGAGGCAGTAAGCCAGCATGGACTACGTTTGTTTTCTACTCCTCTGTTGGTCTAGATTTAGTTTCCTGGTTTACTCTATTCCGTCTGTGCTCAGCTAGTTTACCGTGAACACTTTTTAAAAAGAGAGGTTTATTTTTAGTTTTTAAAATCATGTGTCTGTGTTTGGATATGTGCATGTGAGTGCTTCGGGCCCCGGAACTGGACTTGCAGGAGCTGTGAGCCACCTGACATGGGTGCTGGGAGTTGAGGTCCAATCTTGTGTCTTCTGCAAGAGCAGTGTGTGCTTTTAGTCCTGAGCCCTCTTTCTAGCCCCTTACTCCAAACACTTTTGCGTACATCTTTTTTCTTGTTTGCATATTATTATCTGGCTATCCTCAGACTCACTCTGTAGCCCAGGCTGGCCTCGAACTCACAGAGATCCGCCTGTCTCTGCCTCCTGAGTGCTGGGATTAAAGGCCTGCGCCATCGCCTCCTGGCTGATAGAGGTTTTCTTAATTGCTCATTTCTTATTCTCTCTTGACTCCCATTTTGACCATATTTGTATATTTATTTTCCCCTGAAACTTTTTGGTTGTTTTTAGGCAAGAGTGTAAGTGGAAAGTAATGACTAGGAATCCCATTCTTCTCAAGGATTGAGGAGGACAAAGTGAGCTGGGCTGCCACCTCACCTTGGTTCACAGTCTCCCACAGGAAGCTCACTTTCCTACGCTGTCTGGGGCTGAGTTCTGGTGTTTCTCTCCAGTCTGGGGACTTATGTAAGGCTGTCTTGATCTGTGCCAAAATCAGAATTCCAAACGGAGGCAGTTCTTCCAGATGAATGATAAGAACCACTGTTTGCTTTGTAGGTCCCACGGATCATCTTGTGGCTGATGGTGGAGTTGGCTATCATCGGTTCTGATATGCAGGAAGTCATTGGCTCGGCCATCGCCATCAATCTCCTCTCTGTAGGAAGGTGAGGACTTCCCGCTAGAACACAGCAGTATTGGGCTGGATTCAAAGACAGGGTGAACATGAAAAGCAGCTCATTTTCAACGTTCAAGATTCAGCCTGTCCCGAGCCGCTGCCGCTCCCTGGCAGACAGTCTCTGCATCTTCCATGCCCATGATGTGCACACTTGTATTTCAGTGGACAGTTACTTCTTTGTAAGGGGAGGCTGCTTATCTCACTGCACCCGACCCATGCTTTTCGGCGCTGTGTCCTACCATGTGATGCAGTAAGCTCCAGGGAGAGTGTCAGTGGATGGCTTTTAATTGAGCTTTTTCCCCGGCCACTCGTGGAGTGGCTTCCCGCCACTGTTGCTCCAGACCCTAGCTTTCCAGGGTCTTTCTGTGTTGGACCAGATGTGAAGAAAGTGTCTTCACAGTCTTTAATTTCTGTTTCTTATCTCTAACCTAGGGTTCCCCTGTGGGGTGGAGTTCTCATCACCATCGCAGATACTTTTGTATTTCTCTTTTTGGACAAATATGGTAAGGACAGTGGGACTGACAGGTGCATCAGAGCCACCGGCGTCAGGCACGTGGCTGTGTGGGCAAGTCTGTCTCCTCTGGGCTCACTGCTGCGTTTCCCCTTAGGCTTGCGGAAGCTGGAAGCATTTTTTGGGTTTCTCATCACTATTATGGCCCTCACATTTGGATATGAGGCAAGTGCTACAGGCTGTTGGTTAACTATTTAAAACAGAGTTTCATTGTTTTGTTTGTAATCTTTTATTATAAAAAGCAACAGTAATTCCAGAATTGTCTGATTGTATTGAATCCACAAAAAGCCAGTGTCCTTCTGGGCTCCTTTGGAAGGAATGTAGTCTATGGCAAGGATTCAGGTACAGGAAGGCCTATAGAGATATTCTGTGGGGCCAAAAATGACTAGACCTTTCAGGGCCAACATTTTTGTCCCACATTTCCCCTGACAGCAGAGCGGCTTTGGAGTGGGACAGACAGGAGGGTTACTGGCGACTGCGGACTCAAAGCTGTTCTGTTTGTGCTCATCAGAGCTGACGTCCATTAACTACAGCTGTGTTCAACCAGCTGATGGTGCTTTTTTTTTTTTTTTTTTTTTTTAAAGCTGAGGATCGAACCCAGGGCCTTGCGCTTGCTAGGCAAGTGCTCTACCACTGAGCTAAATCCCCAACCTGAGATTTTCTTTTTTTTTTTTTTTTTTTCTCTCTCGAGACATGGTCTCTCTGTAGCTTTGGAGCCTGTCCTGGAACTCGCTTTGTAGACCAGGCTGGCCTTGAACTCACAGAGATCCGCCTGGCTCTTGATGGTGCTTTTAAACATTCATGGTGGTGCAGGCCTGTAATACTAGCTACTAAATAGAGGCAGGCCAGTCTCTGTGAGTTTGAGCCCAGCTTGATCTACCCAGAGAGTTCCAGGCCAGCCAGGGCTAAGGAGTGAGACAAAAACTGTTGATGAGTAATAATAGGTGATTGATTATTTTCCTTGCTTGTGCCTTGCCCATCGCTGGGGATCAGTACCATTATTTACACCTTTTTATGTCCAGTTGTTATAAACTGGTTTCTACTTACAGACCTGCCTAAACACTAAAAAGAGATCTAGTCTATGAGCAGATTTTTCAGGCTGTCCCGAGGCTTGCAGGAGAAATTCTGAGCCAGGAGGAAGTCTGGGTGAGCAGTGCTAAGGAATGGCTCACTCCTTGCACACGGGTGGCAAGCAGAGGTGGTTCTTAGATGAGCAGGTGGCCAGCAGCGTGAGGAGCATGGGCTCAAGGACTGAACTATTCTCAGAACTGTATCAGGAGTTACAGTGACACAGATAACAGCAAGCCCTTTAGTGGATGTGTCTCCTCAGAGCACCGTGTTCTCTGCAGATCTGTAGTGTACATTTTCAGTACAGTGTCCGATAGTCAGAATATACAGTCCTGAATCCTCTGGCTCCTGGCAACAAGCCCTGGTATTAGTTATCTTTGGTAACTGTAACCAAAATACTGGAGGAGAGTGACAGGAGGGTGAGGGCTACTTAGCTAGGGGTTCAGCTCCGTCTGGTCCGCAGTTTCTTGGGCAGAGTACCCTGGCGGCAGGAGTTGTGGTATGGGAGACTACCTCAGTGCAGACAGAAGCACAGAGGTGCAGGACATGGCTAGGGCCAGGAGGACTTGTCCCCATTGGTCTGCTGCTTCCAGGGAGGCTCCACCTGCCAGAGTTCTCACCACATCCCCAACAGTACAGCCATAATGGGGCTTGGGTCTAGTCCTGAACCTGTGACAAACAGCTTACATTCAGACCACAGCAGCCCTTTGTTCCCACTGGCTAAACTTACGCGTACTAGGCGAGTGCTTGTTGATGATTCCATGTTCCTGTTCCAGGCAGTTGTTAGAGGGTGATGGAGTGAAGGAGCCAGTGTCTCCTGGGCTGGTCTCCTCTTCCATGGTGCAGTAGAGGCTAATAGATGTTATGTTGTGTGTAGTATGTTACAGTGAAGCCCAGCCAGAGCCAAGTGCTCAGGGGCATGTTCGTGCCGTCCTGTTCAGGCTGCAGCACTCCACAGATTGAGCAGGCTGTGGGCATCGTGGGAGCTGTCATCATGCCACACAACATGTACCTGCATTCTGCCTTAGTCAAGGTGAGTGGTGCCCTTGTGTATTGTTTGTGGGAGTTTTTCCTCTGAGTATAGGGATGCAGACTTAGTCTATGACTAGAGCTCTGCAGGAGCACAGTATTTCTAAGGCTGCCTGGTCTGTATTTATCACCAAAGTGACCCTCAAAATTCCAGGCTAGTGTTCTTCCTGAAAGGTCTGGAAGTCTTGAGGTCCGGAGGGAAGGAGGGCTTTACTGGTAAGTCAGGCATTCCTTTGCTGAGAGAGCTCAGACACTTGACGTTTAGTCCAGTAGCCTTAGGGCTGAGATTGTTCTGCGGGAGCTCTGTGGTCACCTGGCTGCTGGCTCCCCCAACGTGCAGTGTTGTCAAAGGCTGTGGAGTTCTAGCTTAGCTGAGATCTCGTGTTTCAGCTGGTCAGTGGTTTGCCCACTTAATCTTTAGCGGACTCCAAAGTTCTGAGTTGCCACAAAGAGGCTCTGCACCCGTGGAACGCTGACTGCTCCGTTATCTCTAGTCTAGACAGGTCAACCGGGCCAATAAGCGGGAAGTCCGAGAAGCCAACAAGTACTTCTTCATTGAGTCCTGCATTGCCCTCTTTGTCTCCTTCATCATCAATGTCTTCGTCGTCTCCGTCTTTGCTGAAGCATTTTTTGGAAAAACCAATGAGCAGGTGGTGAGTAAGCCAGGTGAACTGCACGCCGGGACGGGACAGAAAAGAGGAATGACCTGGAACCCAGGGAAATAGGTCTGAGGCCTGGGTGTCCCTACTCCCCAGTCTCTACACCACAGCCAATCTATGGTGTGGGGCTGAGGAAGCCTGTTCCCGCCCCTTCAGGGGTGAGCTGGGAAGAGGTGGCCTTGGACTCACAGTGGCCACATGCTGTCATAGCGGCGGCATCTTGGCGATCTAGCTGTCGTTATTTCTGTTTCCTTTTTACTAACCAGCAGACTGTGTGTCTGCTAGACTTGATGGCTGTGCTGAGAACAGGTTAGGAGGAGGAGTCAGCAGAGAGGAAGGACTCTGACAGGGCGAGACTTGGCTCATTTCGAATTCTGTCCCATTTTGTTTGTTTGTTTTTTTTCTTTGAGGTGTTTTGTTTATTGTGGAATGCTTTAAGATGCCAGTGTTGAACCCAGGACCTTATGCATGATCACGGAGCTGCTGGCCCGCATTCCTATCTAGTTTTGATCATTTGTGTCCACGGGACGTCTTGACCCCAGTTCTGCTGTGATCGAGGCCTCTGATTGCTTATGTCCTCTCACATTTGAAGCCTCTGTTCTGTTTTGTTTTGTTTTGGGTTTTGGTTTTGAAAAAGGGTCTCATTGGAGGCTTGAAACTCACTCTGTAGACCAGGCTGGTTTGGAATTCACAGAAATCCTCCTGCCTCTGCCTCCCAAGCACTGGGATTAAAGGCGTGCATCACCAAACCTGGCATTTCTTTTAGCTTTTTTGGACAAGTTCTCTCTGTGCAGCCCAGTCTGGCCTCAAGTTTGGGGTTCTTGTAGCTCAGCTCCCTGCAGGCCTGCCTCGGTGGAAGTCTCTTAGAGTCTCTGTCTCCTTATTTGCACTTACAGTGAGTCCTCCAGCGTTTGCTCTTGCCATGCAAACTGTCTCAGCAAACGTTTTGATGCTGGAGGGGTGAGAGGCCTGAGGGAGGGTTGCAGGTAGAGGAGCACCAGCTGCCGCCCACACGGCAGCCCTGGGGCTTCCTCTGCTTCTCTCATGCAGAGGAATTTGGTGAGACAAATAGGGGGTTCTTGTCTGGTTCTCCTTTCTAAAACAGTTGTTTTTAAACTGCCTTGGTCTTCAGGTTAATGTCTGTAGAAACAGCAGCAGCCCCCATACTGACCTCTTTCCTAATGACAACTCAACTCTGGCTGTGGACATCTACAAAGGGGTGAGTGAGCACACGGGTGTTCGCAGATCCTCTGGCCTTGGTGAGTTCATCTCAGCTGAGCACAACTCCTCTGAGGGCCTTGGATTTCTGAGGCCCATATGCCAGGGACACCTGTGGGGTTCTGGGGGGACAGAAGATGGGCTGATGGGCTGCACAGGGACACATTTGGGGTTCTGTGGGGGGGGGTGGGAGATGGGCTGTACAGCAGCATCTCCTAGACTCATGAGGACACTGAAGTTCTGGGGCTTTGACCACAATGACAGAGATGAGTTAGTGAGATGTGCTTTCCTCGGCCCTCTTGGGCCCTTCATGCTGGTTCTGTTGTGACCCCCAAGAAAAATATGCACTACACTGAGTTCCCCCCACGGTTCATTGTCTGCTCCCCTTCCTCCATTTCTCAGAAAAGTGAATTAAGGAGCACGCTTTGGGAAGGGTAGGGTTCTGCCTCCTTAGAGTTTAAGGTGGGGGTTAGAGATGAGGGAGCACAGAGGAGGGATGCAGGGGCGTCCAGCGAGTGAGATCCAGAGCTGAGTCTCACTTCTGTGCAGTGCCCAGCACAGTACTTGGTGCGTTTCACGAGGAGAGGGAGGTGCTGCAGAGGGCTGCTTTCTGGGGGTTATCTAAGCACTGACAAGCCCCGCTCTCCCTGTCCAGGGTGTTGTGCTTGGATGTTACTTCGGGCCTGCAGCACTCTACATCTGGGCAGTGGGGATCCTGGCTGCAGGGCAGAGCTCCACCATGACAGGAACCTATTCCGGCCAGTTTGTCATGGAGGTATGTGCTGGGGTTGACTACGGGGATGGCACAGCCCCTGAGTGTCTAACTCGGTGCATCTGCGGCTCCCCCGACTTCCCCAGCATTTCTCTGTCCTGTCACACGCCCTCATCCAGCCCCTGCGCTTTCTCCCAGGGATTCCTGAATCTCAGATGGTCACGCTTTGCCCGAGTGATTCTGACGCGCTCTATTGCCATCATTCCCACGCTGCTTGTTGCTGTCTTCCAAGATGTAGAGCATCTGACAGGGATGAATGACTTCCTGAATGTTCTGCAGAGCTTACAGGTGAGCAGGGAGCTGGGGAAGGAAGCCCAGGCTGCACTTAACCAGCATTAAGTCTTGCCTGGGGTACCAGGCCTCCTGCGGGAGGCTGGTACTAGGGGTGAGTGAGACGGGGAGAAGGAATGGAAGTTCATTACATGGAAATTATGAGCTCTGCTTAACATAGAAAACACAAATTAGAGGCCCCCAAGATGACTCAGTGGATAAAGTGCTCGCTGTGCGGTGTGCAAGTGTAAAGACCTACATCGGATCCCCTGCAGACAGTGGAAAGGAAGAAATGTCTCCACAAGTTGTCCTCTGATCTCCATATTTACCCTAGCACAGACATGTCTGTCTATCTGTCTGTCTCTCCTCTCTCTCTCCTAGTCTCTGTTTCTCTCTCACACACAGATAAGTAAGCAACTTTGTGATACATAAAAATCCACAACATTGTAGCTCATTAATGCAGCAAGGGTAAATCATTAAATGAATTCTCAGAATATCACCAACTCCAGGGAGACAAGTCACATCCAATACGTTGTTTATTTATAAGATTATGTATTTCAGTGTTTTGCCTTTGTGTATGTATGAGCACTGTGTGTGTGTGCCTGGAACCCGAAGAGTTCAGAAGATGGCGTCAGAGTCCCCTGGAACTGGAGTTACATATAGTTGTCAGCTGCCATGTGGGTGCTGGGAATTGAACCTGGGTCCTATGCAAGAACAGCAAACCAAGTGTTCTTAACCACTGAGCCATCTCTCCAGCCCCCAGTGTGTTGTCTTTTTGTGTTTAAACAAAGATACTTAGGGTCATGATTAGTGCTAGATTAAAAATAGTGTTTGGCAGAGGCAAGGTGTTAGAACAACTGTTACCCACGGTGTAGGGGAGATGGGATTTATGATTCCTCTTTGTGAGCCATGCTGGTGTCTGTGGTGCTACAGTAACCACATGGACTCTAGGAAGCGGGAGCCTCAGTTAAAGAATAGGTTCCACGATTGGTGTGGAGGGAGAGAGTGTGCCAAAGCCAGGCCAGTGCCAGTCAGCAGCATTCCTCCAAAGTGTCTGCTTAGTTCCTGCCCTGACTTCCCTCGGTGATAGTGTGTGACCTGGAAGTATAAGCAGATCACCCTCCAAACCCTCCCCAAGTTGTTTAATCATATGTTTTATGATAGCTTCAGAGATAAACTCCAGAGATAAACCCACATAACTCCATCTCATTTCTTCCAGCTTCCCTTTGCTCTCATTCCCATCCTCACATTGACAAGCCTGCGGCCAGTAATGCATGAGTTTTCCAATGGAATGTGAGTAACTTGTCATCATTCTCCAGAAGGACACGGGAGGGGGGTTTTACCCAGCAGGCCAGTCAGAAATGTCTTCTCTAGGAGAGCTGTGTGTTTCCAGAGCAATTTCTAGCTGCTGCTTCTTTGGCTTATAAAGAAACTGGTAAGCATGAGTTATAAGAAAGGAGGAGAAACACTCGAGACCTTCGAGCTCTCTCTCGCTCTTCACCCTCAGCCACTGAGGTTTGCATGCTGTGTTATATTTCCCAAGAGAGGCACACGCTAGTAACACCTTCTATGCACACCTTGAAGGGAGCTGTGGGTGTGCTCTAGTTTCCTTTCTGCTGCTGTGACGGACACTGTGCCCACGAGCATCCAAGGAGCCGAGAGGTTTACCATTCTGGGAGAAGTCAAGGCAGACTCAGACAGCTAGTCACGTCCCAGCTACTGTCAAGGGCAAAGGGAATCAACACATCCTTGCTTCCATGTTTGCCCTAAGCCAGCTTGCTTCTTTGTGTGCTGTTCAGGACGCACTGGCTGGGTAATGGTGCCGCCCTGAGTGGGCTGGTTGTTTCTACCTCATCCCCTGCAGATGAGCCCACAAGCCAGCCTGATGTAGATAATTTCCCATTAAGACTCCCTTCCCAAGTGGTTCTTGGCTGTGTCAAGTTGGCAATTAAAACTAATCAGTACAAGTGTTCATGTGACTTGTTAGGTTTCAGGGATCTCTAATTGTCCCCTCTCTGAGGCAGTGGGACCTGGGAGGGTGGAGCTGATAAATGAGGCAGACTAAAGTCTCACACAGTAGCCAACTTTATTTGGATCATCAGACAGTTTATATTCTGAGGGTTAAGATAGTCACACATGTAAAGTTCTCATGAGTTCAAGCTGTATACACAAGGACAAGCAGTGTGTGGCAAAAACATGTGTTTCCATAGAGGTGTATAAAGGAGAGTTTAAACATTTAATTGAATAACAGCAGCCAGCAATAGTGAGTAATTGGAAGTAAATTCGCTCCTATCCACTGCACCCGGGAGGAGCGTGAAAACATTCTAAGGACAGTGCCATGTTTTGGAGAAACTGGTTATAAGACTCTTGTCTTGTTTGCTTGAAGTTTTCTCACAGCACTCAGAGTTCTCCTCACACGACTCCATTCCTGGACCATGTTCTGATGTCTAATGAAATAACTCTGCATTTCCGGGACCTGCTTATCTCTTGGGTCTTAAATGCTGGATTTTTGTTGTGCCAGAGAGATGGGTCAGTGGATAACATGCTTGCCACACAAGCCTGACAGTCTGAGCTCCATCCCTGGAACTCAGAAAGGATGAGGGAGAAAAAGAACTCCACAGAAGTGGTCCTCTGACCTTCACATGCATGCTGTCCCTGTGCCCACACATGTACATGTCATATGCACACATGATAACCCAGTTAAATACTGGGTTCTGTTTATCACAGCCCTTCTCCTTCTGTTTATCACTGATTTACCATGAGACACAGTTTTCTTTTCGATCTGTGCCCAGTTGAACTATTGCCCACTCATGCGCCCCTTCTTTCACAGAGGCTGGAGGATCGCTGGCGGGATCTTGGTCCTTCTCGTCTGCTCCATCAACATGTACTTTGTAGTGGTGTATGTCCAGGAACTAGGGCACGTGGCACTGTATGTGGTGGCTGCCGTGGTTAGCGTGGCTTATCTGTGCTTTGTGTTCTACTTGGTGAGTCCAGTGTGGAGTGAGCAGGGCGCTGGATTCGGGGATGGTGTAGGTAGGGCTAACTGTCCTTTAGAAACGAGTGGTCCCCAAGCAGCTTACCGGGGCAGTTCATACGGCAGTGTCAAACCAGCTCTTTGTGAAATTCTATTTATTTTTTTGTGGTTTGGTTTGGGAGATTAAACACAAGGCTCATACACTGCCAAGCAAGTATTCAAATGTTGTGCTCTGTTCTCAACCAGATGCTTATATTTTTGAATCATCCAGCGTATTTAAGGGTTTTTTTTTTGTTTTTTTTTGTTTTTTTTTTTTTTTTTTTTTGGTGTGTGTGTGGGGGGTTGTTTCTTGAGACAGGGTTTCTCTGTGTAACAGCCCTGGCTGTCCTGGATCTGGCTCTGTAGACCAGGCTGACCTTGAACTCACAGAGATCCGCCTGCCTCTGCCTCCCGAGTGCTGGGATTAAAGACATGCACCACCACCGCCCGGCTTATTTTAGTTTTTAATGCCTAGTATTTTTCAATTTCTGTTGATTCATGAAGATCTAACATTTAATTCCTGAAGAGAATGTTACCATGCTTGAGAAACCAAATGGCTCAGTGGTTGCACAGCAAGCATGAGAGAAGGACCTGAGTTCAAATCCCCAGGCCCCATGTACAAAGCTGGGCATGGTTGTGTGGGCCTGCAGCCCCAGCCCTGGAGGCAGGGAGGGCAGCAACAGGAGGTTGATGACTCTGCTAGCCTAGCTACAGATCAGCAGAAGAGTTCCCACTGAGTGAAACAAGTCAGAATCACACAGCACTAAGACAGAGAGAGCCCAGTTTTAAAAAGCCTTGGAGGTGAAACTCCAGGATATTTTGAAGCAGAAGAGGGCCTGAGAGCCTGACTTGGCCAGCCCTTGGTGGAAAGAGTGGACAGAGCTGGATGTTTGGGGCGGGAAGCAGCTGTGTCCCTGCATAGCATGGATGTGCCATAAGGTGCTGAGTGACAGTCGTGTTTTCTCTTCCAGGGTTGGCAATGTTTGATTGCATTGGGCCTATCTTTCCTGGACTGTGGGCACACGGTAAGCATCTCTAAGGCCCTGCTGAGCGAAGACACCAACGGCGGCAATACTAAGTAAACACTGGGTCAGTCTGTCTGTCTTTGCAGGGAGCCATCAGAGCCAGTGTGTTTCTATGGTTTACTGTGTGAACATAGCCACGAGTATGTGCTGTTGCACAGACTGCATTTAGGACTCAACTGTTAGTTGGGAAACACTTTGTTTTGTGTATGTTTTGAGGTCTTTGTTTTGTTTTTGTGAGATAGGATCTTGCTATGAAACGCTAGGTAGCCCAAAACTCACTATATAGCCCAGGCTGCCCTCAGACTTACGGCAATCCTGTCTCAACCTCCTGAGTGCTGGGCTTATTATAGGCATGCACTACCATGCCTGGCTTTTCCCATGTGTGCTTACAAGATGATTCTTTCTGGCAGGGATGGATGTCACCCCGTACGTAGCATTAGGCAGTCCCTGGAAAAAGTGACACTTGAGCCATTTTAAACACTAAGTCCCTAAGTAGCTGTCCAAGGGCCAATAGTGCTCTATCATTTTGAGAGCAAATTCTCTACATGAATATTAACCAGACTCTGTTCTTAAAACTGTATGAATTAGGGATATAGTAAACTGCAATTATGTTTTTCATTAGGTGAATTAAGGGTATAGTAGCTCTGGGCATGCAAATTTTATCAAAAGATAGTGGATGTTGAAAGATGGAAAAAATGCTTTTATGCTCCCTTTCAAATTATTTTAATTATGAAAAACCCAACTAGAGTGATGCCATCCATTTGAACTACAAAATTAGAGACAGCTACCTTCTTTGAGTTCAGGACTTGTTTATTTATTTGTTTGTTTGCTTTCCAAGATGGGGTTTCTGTGTAGCCCTGGCAGTCCTGAAACTCACTCTGTAGACCAAGCTGGCCTTGAACTCAGAGATCTGCCTGCCTCTGCCTCCCAAGTGCTTGGACTAAAAGTGTGTGCCACCACTGCCCCTCTAAGTTCGTGATTTTTTTATTTCTACTTTTAATTTCTCAGTGGAAACTAAGAAGGGTAGGAGGCATAAAAGGTGGACGTGGACAGACGGTCCACCTGCAGGGAGTTGCTCATCACCTCCAGGTTTTCCTTACCGTGCAAGCTTAGCCCCGAGGTTATAGCTTTCATGTTACTACCCAGGGTTCCTGATAGTGTTTAATCGTGAGTACGTACAATCATCAAATCTTTGCCGTCCTCTTGTAAGAGGGAGGCGTGAGCAGAAGAGGGTAGCCTTCGTGAGCTGACGTGCCCATGAGACACGGGACTCGGAGTGGTCAGAGAGCTAACTGCGCTCTTCCCCAAGCCACCCTTCACCACATCATGTCTCGGACACACCAGTTTCATGTCCAGGATGACTCACAAGGCACTCAGGAGCTCTGGACTAACCTTTGCAAAGTCAGTAGGTGTCACTGTGGTTGTGAAGTTCCCTCCCTGCAAGATGGGACTGGTTCCCTCCGAGAGAAAATCTCAGAGACCAGACGGTGAAGCTCTGGAACCTTCAGCACGGAACTGCTACTCTCACCTGAGGCTCTTGTGACCCTTACACCAGAGCCGCCTCAGGAGTCTGTCAGACCCCATCTGCTGGGGTCGGGTGTGGTCATTGTCTTGGTGGCGGTGGGAATGAGAGTGGCTTTGAAGGACGTCCTCGTCTTTGAAGCCTTCCTTCTAGCGAGCTGTTGACAGATGGTGTTGGCTCGTCTGCGCCCGAGTGGCATTATTACTAGCATTTTACACACAGTCAAATCTCAACATGGACACATTCTTCATAAGGCATAAAAAAAATTTGGTAAATTGCTGTTTTACTCACCCTACCTTGGCCTTAGCCCCTCAACTAATACAAAATCATAGGTGACAGGTCCCTACCGCGGTGATTCTCAACCTGTGGGTCAGGACCCCTTTGGCAAGCCTCTGTCTCCAAAAACATATTTGCTTACAATTCATAACAACAGTAAAGTGACAGTTATGAAGTAGCAATGACAATAATTTTATGTTGGGGACCATCACAGCATGAGGAACTGTATTAAAGGGTCACAGCATCAGGAAGGTTGAGAACCGCTGGCCTACAGGGTCCTTCTCACACCTCTCGCTTCTGCCGCCATTGTTCCTGAAGCTGACCTGAAGCTTGGTGCCTGAAGATCTGGAGACTGAGCTTGGAAACTTTGTGGGCTGTAGTATGTGAAGGCCAGACTGATGGCAAACAGAACTTCCTACAAAGATGCTGTCCCAATGTTTACATTTGTCCCTCAGGGCAGGGTGTATCCAGAGTCACAAATATTGATAGTCCAGCCCAAAGCTGCTAGGGATGGAGCACTGGTGTGTGCTAGGCAAGGCCTCTGCTGCGGGTCTTACTTCCCTGCCCTAGAGTTCTTCCGTGTTATGCTTGTTTACACTGATGGAAGGTTTCACCATAGTCAGATGGTTCTTTCTAATTCTACGACTATACTATTTTACAGCGTCATTTGGTTATCACCGAGGTGTACTTCTAACAGTACTCTGTCCAGTAAACAGTGTGTAAAAATTTCTAGTCTCCGTGCCAGTGTGGTTCTGGCTGTGTGTTTGTGAGCTGTCTGTACTTTCTCTAACTGGTCCTTGTTCTCACGTGACATGAAGTAACTGTACTGCTTCAGGGCACTGGAAGCTCTCAGGCTGGGGCATGGCTACGGTTGGCGTAGGAGATCTTGCCAGGACTGTAGGAAGTAGCTACAACTAGGCTTTTAGTGAACCGTTAACGGCTTGTAAACTTGATTTGTAATTTAAAAAAAAAGAAAAAAGAAAAAAAGAAAAACTTCCCTTTTTCCTGTCTTGTTTCCTGGCTGTTTTTTAAACCTTAAAAACACATGATTAATAGGGTCTCAACAGCTCTGATACAGAAATACAGACACGTCATCACCATCAAGAATGACACACCAGGTGCCCACAGCAGTGATGCTTGTCTCCCTAAGGGACAGAGTCCCCAGAAAGCTTGGGGTAGTCGTAGACACCAAGATTCTAATTTCACTTTAGGGGCCAAGAGATGGCCTCAGAGGTATGCATGCCGCCAAGCTTCACAACTGGAGTTCGGTGGCTGGGAGCCACACGATGGAAGGAGAGATCCAACTCTTGAAAGCTGTCTCTGACATGAGCCCTGTGGTACTGGAGTACTCACCCCACATAAGTACAACAAATAAATAACAGATTAATTTTGTTTAGTTTAAATGAAAATTTCAGTTTACCACTTAGTTAATGCTTTTGTTGTGGTTAACTTTACCATTTGCAAGGTGAAACTTTTCCTACCTTCCTCTACTGTAAGCTGAATATTTGCCTGTCTGTAGTCTTGCCTCACCACACAGGAAGGATTTTACAATATGTATTTGCTGCCAAAAAATAGTAAAAATGTAACAAGAGAAACCAGAGTCCCTTAGCTTAAAACCAGATGCACATTTTGGCAGACCTAATGTCAATGCAGATCCTGGCCCTGCTGCCATTTATGAGCGGAGGTGAACCTCGGGTCTGATGGGCCAGCAGCAGCACCAGGCGCACGGTGGGGAGTATGTCCTTCCTTGACTATCCCAAGACAGGCAGGCGAACTTCATGCTCCCTTCTTGTGCTGGCTTCCCAGCCCTGCCTCAGGATGTGTAAGTGTCCCCAAGGGGTTATCTCTGCCGACTCTTCACTCAACTTCCCTTAATTTTGGTTTAATTTCAGAACTAATGAAGAATGCAGAGCATTTTCCAGAACCTCGCATTAGCCTTCCTTGTTACCTCGTGTGTTTACAAGTGGCACAGTCATTGAAACTGAGTCATAGTCCCGAAAGTTTAAATCAGTGGGCTGCAGAGGTGGTTCAGTGGTTAGGAGCAGGTGCTGCTCTTCCAGGGGACCCGAGTTCAGTCCCCAGTACCCATGCCAGTGGTTCACAGCCGCTTGTGACTCCAGCTTCAGGGGCTCGATGCTCTTTCTGGCCTTTATAGGTACCTGCATGCCCACTTGCTCGCTCTCTCCTCCTCTCTTCCTCCCTCCCTCTCTCCCCCTCTTCTTCCCTCCGGAGCTCTTCCCTTCCTCTCTCAGTTCTTAGAACATGATGCTCACCCCCTATACTGAGAGGCAACTGAACAGCCTAAAAGCCAGAGGACTGGTGTTCTGTCACCAACCACCTTGTGTAACACACAGCATGCCCTTCAGGCTGTAGGAAGATTCCAAACATTTCTCCAGCGTCGCCAGGGACACCAAGACAGCAAAACATTTCAATCGGGTGTAGTGACACACACTTGTAATCTCAATGCTTGAGAGGCATGCTGGAGGCTGGCAGATTGAAGGCCAGCCAGTTCACACAGCTAGTTCAAGGTCAGAGTGGGTTACACAGAGAAAACTGTTTCAGCATTATCAGTGGCTTAGAGAACAGACAGGCCTATGTGACAGTAGCTAAGAACCACTAATAGATACACTCATGTATCCCTGTTTGCACCCCAGAGTACCTTAACCTATTGTAATACTTAGCCACATTTTTCTGTCTCAGAACTAGAGAACAAAATTCTCCAATTAAGTTACCTAGGTGATAATACTCTGATGTCACGCAGTGAGGAAGTCCACCGTCTCTGCTCACTTGGGAGAGGTTTCCATGAATTATCAGTGAGTCTGGTGATCGTTATTAGTTCTCAAGCCTGGGTGTCAGACCTGCAAGTGAAATGTCAGTGTCTTCCTAGCTTGGGAACGTTTGATCCAGGGAACCCATTTGGTCTATGCTGTCTTCACACAGCCACACAACATCCTGTGAGGTGACATGGGATGATGTGTAATGTGCTCCAAATAAACTTTCTGGAGACTTGATGAGGTATCTTATCAGTGTGCTTGACATCTCTAGATACAGCATGTTTCCATTTTACACACATGGAAGATAAGGTCCAGAAGGAATACTCCGATCTTGTGTGGTGGTGCATGACTAATCCTAGCCTCATGAGGCAGGGGGATCACTGCAAATTCCAGCCAGAGCTGCAGAATAAGACCCTGCCTCAAAACTTAAACAAGAGCTTGGGATTTAGCTCAGTGGTGTAGTACTTGCCTCAGTTCTGAAAACAAAATAAAACCCCAAAGGATACATTGGAAGGGCTAAAACTGGGCCTTGACTCCCCACCCCACTTCAGTGCCTTTTTTACTACATCATATGGGTGTAGTTCATACAGATTTATAGTCTGCGCTCTACGTTCACACATAGGCTGTTGGTGCCAAGAGCAACAGTATTACTAACACACTAAGGACCAATGTGAAAGTCAAGTCATTGTCCCAAATTGTATCACTGGACAGATAAAGAAGTACAATTTCTTCACCAGGTATGGCAGAGTACACCTTTAGTCCCAGTACTTGGGAGGCAGAGGTAGGCAAATCTCTGAGCTCAAGGCCAGCTTGATTTATATAGCAAGTTGCAGGCTGGCCAGGGTTACTTAGTGAGATCCTATCTCATAAAGAGGGGGTGGTGGCGCAGATCCCAGCAATCCATTTTCATTTGGTTCACAGGAATGGGGTCTGGAAATACGTTTTTAGAACAGCTGAGGGTGGGGCCTGGTGATAAGCACCTGTAATCCCAGGACCTGGGAGGTAGGAGCTGGTATGAAGTCAAGATCATCCTCAGCCCCATAGTATTTCTGAAGCTGGCCTGAGCTGTACTAATCCTGCTTTAAAAACTCAAAAAGTACACGACATGAAGACAGTTGAGATTCCTGATTCAGTCTGGCAAAAACTGGGGACTCACAGGTTACCCTTTGTCAGCACACTTTTTTTTTGTTCTTTTAATGGGAGGGTTTTCTCAGGTGTCAAAGGATAATAGGACCAGAATTAAGGGCTCAGAGTTTAGATCATGTGAGATCTGATTTCCAGTACACAGTGCTAAGACACAAAGCGTTCTCTGTTTGGTCATGCTATCCTAAAGTTGAATCCTGAGGCTCTGTCACAAGATAGCCGGATGCATTTGGTACTGCCTCCATCCTTAACTCTTTCAGCTCCGCTATTAAATATTAGAAACTACCCAGGCAGCTACAGAGCACATGCAAGTGAAACTTGCCCCTTTCCGTGGGTTTAAGCATGCTTTCCCTGACACTCTGGGCTCCGCCCTTTCTCTAAAGGGCCCTCTCTGCCTCCTGGCTGCTTGGCTGCTGTGTGGACGGACGATCTCCACGCTGGCTTAACTCATGCAGCTCCGATTCTCCATCTTTCTCTTGCTCTGGGCAGCTTGTCTGCCCTAGACCTTTCCTTTTAAATTCTAATAAATTGTTCTTGGTGGGCTGGGGATAGTTAAAAGGACCCAGATTCAGTTCCAAATATCCACGTGGTGGCTCACAGCCACCCATAGCTCCAGTTCCAGGGTATCCAATGCCTTCTGACCTCTGTGGACACCAGACACACATGTATACTACATACATGAAGGTAAATGTACATAAAATAAAAATCTAAAATTTTCCTTGAGTTTAAAACAAACAAAAGCAATCTCATATACACACAAGCCATTTTGTTGTTGTTGTTTTCGAGACAGGGTTTCTCTGTGTAGTTTTGGAGCCTGTCCTGAATCTCACTCTGTAGACCAGGCTGGCCTCAAACTCACAGAGATCCGCCTGGTTCTGCCTCCTGAGTGCTGGGATTAAAGGCGTGCACCACCTTCACCTGACCTTTTTTTTTTTAATTTTATTTTATGTGCATTGGTGTTTTGCCTGTATGTATGTCTGTCTGTATGAGGGTGTTGGATCCCCTGGAACAGTGTGAGCTGCCATGTAGGTGATGGGAATTGAACCCAGATTCTCTGGATGAGCAGACAATGCTTTTAACCACTAAGCTATCTCTCCAGCCCCGCCATTTTCTATTCTGAAGTAAAATACAGAAGTACCGAGAAAAGGGACCAGAATAATATGTTAGTTTACCATGTCACTCCTGAAGTCACAGTAATTCTCTCGCATGTTTTGTCCTCAGCACCACCTGGGACTGACCGCTCAGCCTGAACTCTACCTTCTGAACATCGTGGACGCCGACTCGCTTGTGTCCAGATGACGAACAGCCTGAGGGACTCTGAGAACCCTGTCCCTCAGTCCTTTTGCGCCAAGTGTCTGTCAACAAATCTCTGTTAGTTCAGAGGTGACTTTGTTGAAATGTTTTGAACAAAGGCAAAGATTTCCTCACGGGATCAGAGGTAAAAGCGAACAGCTGTGTATGGGTCAGAGACCCACTCGCCTCAACAGCCATACAGTGAGTTTACCTCAGTGAGGGGTAAGCAACGGGCCTGTGGCAGCCCTGTATTCCCACAGGCCCGTGTCTGCACTTCTGGGATTTAAAAATGTAGGAATATGTATTTATGTGAACCCGAACGTGCCAGGTTGGGTAAGATTTTTAAGGTTATAAAAATTGATAGGTTTTTTTAAAATGTTGTTCAGGTAAATTAGGTATTTGTTTTATCGGGATCATATGTGAGAAAGGGAATGAGTTTTTTAATGTTGAACTTTGTAAATTAACTATCCTTTAAAGTGCTATTTTACTATACTGGTTGCTTTAGTTCATCGTCATCCACCAGAGTGTCTCTTGGGTAGCTACTAACACTTGCACATTGATTAAAGTGTGTGTGTGTGTGTGTGTGTGTGTGTGTGTGTGTGTGTGTGTGCATGCACTCATGTGTGCCTGTACGTGTTGACGCTTGTGCAGGCCACATGTTGATATCAGGTGTTTCCTCAGTCTCTATCTTACTTTTTGAGACTGCCTCTTTCCCAACATGGAGCTCACTGGTTGGCTACGCTGACTGGCCAGTGAGTTTGGGGATCCTCCTGCCCCTGTGCCTCAGTCTGGGGTTACACATTTGCTCCTACACGTGGATTTTACACTGTGCTGGGGACCCAAACTCAGGTCTTCTTGGACAGCAGGCGCTTCACCAACTGAAGCGTCTCCCAAGTCTCTGGCACATGAGTTTTAACAAAACCTCTCTTCTGTCTGTTCCTGTGTTGATTGTATTTGTTACCATTGTTTTTCTAGTGTCTGTGTCCGTCCACGCCGTCCTGTCCGTCCATGCCGTCCTCTCTGTCTACGCCGTCCTGTCTGTCCACCCCGTCCTGTCCGTCCACACCATCCTGTCTGTCTACGCTGTGCTGTCCGTCCATGCTGTCCTTTCTTTCCACGCTGTCCTCTCTGTCCAGGGTGTCTTCTCTGTCCAGGCTGTCCTTTCAGTCCACTTGAAGCTCTGACACTTGGCATACCATAGCTAGATCCTACTCTGTTTCTAAGGTCACTCCTATTGATACTGTTGGGTGTCCTGGGCATTCTCAGCATTTTAGGTATGTGTAACAAGTGGTATGAGACTTGTACTAGGTGGGAACTCAGATGATCAGTCCACAATCACCACTGCCTGCCTGTGTGCAGGTTGTAGATTTTTGGGGTTTTTTTTTTTTTGTTTTTTTGTTTTTGTTTTTTTGGTTTTTCGAGACAGGATTTCTTTGTGTAGCTTTGCGCCTTTCCTGGAACTTGCTTTGTAGACCAGGCTGGCCTCGAACTCACAGAGATCCGCCTGGCTCTGCCTCGCAAGTGCTGGAATTAAAGGCCTGCGCCACCACCACCTGGCTAAACTTTTTTTTTTTTAATTTATTTAGCTTTTATTTTATGTGCATTGGTATGAGGGTGTCAGATCCCCTGAAACAGGAGTCACAGACAGCTGTAAGCTGCCATGTGGGTGCTGGGAATTGAACCCGGGTCCTCTGGAAGAGCAGCCAGTGCTCCTAACCACTGAGCCATTTTCCCAGCCCCATAAAGAGTTGTTGTTGTTGGTTTTTTTTGTTGTTTTTTTTTTTTTTTTTTTTTTTTTGTTTTTTTTTTTTTTTTTTTTTTTTTTTTTCCGAGACAGGGTTTCTCCGTGTAGCTTTGTGCCTTTCCTGGTTCTCACTCTGCAGACCAGGCTGGCCTTGAACTCACAGAGATCCGCCTGGCTCTGCCTCCTGAGTGCTGAGATTAAAGGTGTGCGCCACCACTGCCCGGCTTAAACTGTTTGTAATAAAGTTCATATTGAATAACTAAAAACTTTTGTCTAGGGGTACTGCTCACTTGTAGAGCTCTTGCCTACCTTAGGCAAGATATCGGGTATGATCCCCAGCGATTCATACAAACACACACACACACATACTTTTATCATAACATTCTTTTATTTTCTTTCAGTTTGTTCGTATGGTGCGTTACATTGACAGATTTTCATATGTTGAACCATCGTTGCCTCCCTGGGATGAAGCCTACTTGGTTATGGTGGATAATTTTTTTTGATGTGTTCTTGGATTTGGTTTACCAATATGTTGTTGAGTATTTTTGCATCAATGTTCATGAGGGAGATTGGTCTGTAATTCTCTTTCTTTGTTGCATTTGTGTGGTTTGAGTATCAGGGTAACTATAGCCTCATAAAAAGAGTTTGGTAGTGTTCCTTCTGTTGCTATTGTGTGGAACAATTTGAAGAGTATTGGAATTAGCTCTTCTTTGAAAATCTGGTAATTCTGCACTGAAACCTTCTGGTCCTGGGCTTTTTTTGGTTGGGAGACTTAATGACTGTTTCTATTTCCTTAGGGGTTATTGGTCTATTTAAATAGTTTATCTGGTCTTGATTTAACTTTGGTATGTGCTATCTATCCAGAAAATTGTCCATTTCTTTCAGATTTTCCAATTTTGTGGAGTACAGGTTTTTGAAGTATGACCTGATGATTCTCTGGATTTCCTTGTTGTCTGTTGTTATGTCTCCCTTTTCATTTCTGATTTTGTTAGTTTGGATTCTCTCTCTCTCTCTCTCTCTCTCTGCCTTTTGGTTAATTTGGATAAGGGTTTGTCTATCTTGTTGATTTTTTTTTTTTTAAAGAACCAACTCTTTGTTCCATTGATTCTTTGTATTGTTCTCTTTGTTTCTATTTCATTGATTTCAGCCCTCAATTTGATTATTTCCTGGCGTCTATTTCTCCTGGGTAAGTTTCCTTCTTTTTGTTCTAGAGCTTTCAAGTGTGCTGTTAAGTCATTAGTGTGAGATTTCTCCAACTTCTTTATGTGGGTATTTAGTGCTATGAATTTTCCTCTTAGCACCGCTTTCATAGTGTCCCATAAGTTTGGGTATGTTGTACTTTCATTTTCATTGAATTCTAGGAAGGCTTTAATTTCTTTATTTCTTCCTTGACCCATTGGTGTTTCAGGTGGGCATTATTCAGTTTCTTTGAGATTGTAGGCTTTCTATAGTTTTTGTTGTTGTTGAAATCTAACTTTAAGGCATGGTGGTGGTCTGATAAAATACAGGAGGTTATTCTAATGTTTTTGTATCTGTTGAGATTTGCTTTGTGACCGAAAATGTGGTCAGTTTTTGAGAAGGTTCCATGGGGTGCTGAGAAGAAGGTATATTCTTTTGTGTTAGGGTGGAATGTTCTGTAGATATCTAAGTCCATTTGAGTCATAACATCTGTTAGGTCCTTTATTTCTCTGTTAAGTTTCAATCTGGTAGATCTGTCCTTTGGTGAGAGTGGGGTATTGAAGTCTCCCACTACTAGTGTGTGGGGTTTGATGTGTGATTTAAGCTTTAGTAATGTTTCTTTTATAAATGTGGTTGCCTTTGTATTTGGGGCATAAATGTTCAGAATTGAGACTTCATCTTGGTGGATTTTCCCTGTGATAAATATGTAATGTCCTTCCCAATCTCCTTCGATTGATTTTAGTTTGAAGTCTATTTTATTAGATATTAGGATAGCTACATCAGCTTGCTTCTTAAGTCCATTTGCTTGGAAAGCCTTTTCCCAGCCCTTTACTCTGAGGTAGTATCTGTCTTTGAAGTTTAGGTGTGTTTCTTGTATGCAGCAGAAGGATGGATCCTGTTTTTGTATCCATTCTGTTAGCCTGTGTCTTTTTATAGGTGAATTGAGACCATTGATATTGATGGTTATTAATGACCAGTGATTGTTAATTCCTGTTATTTTTTTGGTGATAGTGTTGTGTTTCCCTTCTTTGGTAGTTGTTGGTGTGGGATTATCTATAGCCTGAATTTTCATGGGTGTGTTTAATTTCCTTAGGTTGGATTTTTTCTTGTAGTGCTTTCTGTAGGGCTGGATTTGTGGATAGGTATTTTTTAAATCTGTTTTTATCATGGAATATTTTGTTTACTCTGTCTATGGTGATTGAGAGTTTTGCTGGGTATAATAGTCTGGGTTGGCATCTGTGGTCTCTTAGTGTCTGCATAACATTTGTCCAGGACCTTCTGGCTTTCATAGTCTCTATTGAGAAGTCCGGTGTTATTCTGATGGGTCTGCCTTTATATGTTACTTGGCCTTTTTCCTTTGCGGCTCTTAATATTTTTTCTTTGTTCTGTATGTTTAGTGTTTTGATTATTATGTGGCGAGGGGACTTTTTTTTTTTCCCTTGATCCAGCCTGTTTGGTGTTCTGTAAGCTTCTTGTATCTTCATAGGTATTTCTTTCTTTAGGTTGGGAAAGTTTTCTTCTATGATTTTGTTGAATTATTTTCTGTGCCTTTGAGTTGGTATTCTCCTTCTTCTATCCCTGTTATTCTCAGGTTTGGTCTTTTCATGGTGTCCCAGATTTCCTGGACATTTTGTGTTACGACTTTTTAGTGTTTTCTTTGATCGATGAATCTATTTTCTCTATTGTGTCTTCAACATCAGAGATTCTCTGTTCCAGCTCTTGCATTCGGTTGGATATGCTTGCATCTGTAGTTCCTGATTGTTTAGTCAGATTTTCTATTTCCAGCATTCCCTCAGTTTGTGTCTTCTTTATTGTCTCGATTTCAATTTTCATATCTTGTACTGTTTCCTTCATCTGTTTAATTGCTTTTTCGTGGCTTTCTTTGATTTCTTCCAATTTTGTTTGTTTTTTTCTTCCATTCTTTAAGGAAATTTTTAATTTCTTCTTTAAGGGCCTCTATCATCCTCTTAAAGCCATTTTTAGGATTGATTTCTTCTGCTTCTTCTGTCTTGGTATGTTCAGGTCTTTCAGGAGTAGAATTGCTAGGTTCTGATGTTGTCACATAGGTCTTTATATTGTTGCCTGTAGTTTTGCACTGGCGTCTGTCTACTCATCTCTTCCTCTGCTCAGTGCAGGCGGTGTCTGTGTCTGAAGGTGCCTCTCTTGTTTAATTGATAGTCTTGGTCCACTGGGAGTTCTTGGTTGAGTCAGTGCTGATGGGCTCTGTTTCTCCTGGAGCTCCTTAGTCCAATCGGTGTTAGTGGGTTCTGTCTCAGGGAGCAGTTGTTCCCAATCAGTGCAGGGTGGGCTCCAGTGGTTGTTGGTGTCATAGGGTTTTATTTTTATTTTTTTGGCGAGAGCAGGGAAAGGTAGCTGCCTGGTCCCTGGGGCTCCCGTGGCTGGGCCCTAGGGGCTAGAGACCTGGTCTGCCGATCTGGAGATGGAGCCTTACCTGTTCCTCGTCGGTGTAGGGTGGGCTTGTGACTCTGGTGACCTGGTTGGGTGGCTGGACGGCTTCTTCTCTTGTGTTCTCAGGTCATGTTTTGCTTGCTGGCTAACTCAGCTGATCTCAGACTGAAGGCTGCCAGTTTCTGAGACCTCTCCCGAATGGGTCTCAGCTGAACAGGTTGATCTGTAGGGCGATCTCACCAACGCCCCCAAGTTGTTGGGCTTTGCAGGATCGGCAGCTGGACCCCGGGTCAGCCTCGGGCAGAATGCTCGGGTTGTTCCGGTCGTGCACGGCGACGGCTCCCTCCCCGAGTGCTGGATGGAAAGGAAAGAGGACTTCTAATCCATAGGAGCTAGAAGGCAGTGGTGGTGCTCGTCTCAACACTTCAAAGGGGACTTGAGAAGCAGGGGAGGAAAACCTTGTAAAAACCATAAGTCTTTGAAAAAATATTTTATTTTTAATGTGCGTTGGTATTTTGCCTGCATGTCTGTGTGAGGGTGCTGAATCCCCTAGAACTGGAGTTACAGACAGTTGTGAGCTGCCATGTGGGTGCTGGGAATTGAACCCGGGTCCTGTGGAAGAGCAGTCAGTGCTCTTAACCGCTGAGCCATCTCTCCAGCCCCCACAACTGTTGTCTTGAGGAGTCAGTTACAGCACTGGACCCACATTCCTTCACAGCAGTGCAGTAGGCTGGAACGGAATCCTACCTATCCATTGTCATTGCCGTATGTGCCAGAGAGGCACTCCACACATCACACACACCCTCAGTTCCTTTTCGGCTCCCTAGCCACTGAGTCTACAGACCCCATAGACAGTAATGTCACATCATCTTTCCGCATTAAATGGAATTGTCTGATCTCTCTGCTTTGTTTTAAAACAGTACCTTTTAGTATTTCTATTATAAGTATATTTTTGTGTGTGTGTGTGTGTGTGTGTGTGTGTGTGTGTGTGTGTGTGCCCAAGATATGCCTAGCTTGACAACCCTCTAAGTACCAGGGAGTTTTCTTTTTCCTTTTTCTCCCTTCCTTCCTTTCTTTCTTATTCTGTCTTTTGAGACAGTGTTTCTCTGTGTAGCCCTGGCTGTCCAGGAACTCACTCTGTAGACCAGGCTGACCTCAAACTTGGAGAGCCTCCTGCTCCGCCTGCCTCTGCCTCCAAGTGCTGGCATTAAAGGTGTGTGCCACCACCTGGCATGCCAGGGCGTTTTCTAAACTTTACAGTTCCTTTACTTCCACTCCAGGACCTTTTTTTTTTTTTTTTACAGTCTCACTTTGCAGCTCTGGCTGGCCTGGAGCTTGCTATGTAGACCAGGCTAGCCTTGAACTTAAAGAATTCCACTTGCCTCAGCCCCCCAAGTGCTGGGATTAAATGTGTGTGCCATCATGCCTAGCCATAGGTCTCTCAAGAGAACAACCATACAACCTAGGTCACAGTTCTTCTGGTCTTAAAATTGGGACAAAATCAATACCAGTATTTTCACGTCGGTAATTAAAGTTTCTGTGTTTTGTATACACAGATTGCAATCCTAGATGAACCAGTTTCTTGTCTACTGGCCTCTTCCCTCCAGTTCTCGTTCTCAATTCTTTTTTTTATTGAGATAACGTAGGAGAAGAAAGGTTAAGGATGGGCCTGTCCTGTTGTGCAGTTCATAAGAAGGTGAGGTAGTTGAGCAGAGGTCGAGAACTCTGAGGATTTCTGTAGCTCTTTTCTCTGCTTTGTGTGCTAGTAGGAGCAGAGTTGAGTTGGCACAAGTTCACAAGTATCACCCAAGGCCACACTCCTGTCAGCAAAAATTGTAATACACATTACACCCATTGGAAGATTGATGTTGAAGAGTGAGCCTCGGATAAGCTTTCTGTCATTAAGAACATGTAGGAGCTAGAGATGTCATACATTAGGTAGAACCTTTGGTGTGCATGAAGCCCTGGATTCAACCCAGCACTGAAAAAAATAAAGAAAAATTGAAACCCCCAGGCTTGGTGGTGAACACCAGCAATCCTGGTACCCTGGAGATAGAGGCAGGAGGATCAGAAGTTCGGGCTCATCCTTGGCTTTGTATCAAGTTCAGAATCCTGGGTTTTGTTTGTTTGTTTGTTTGTTTTTAAAGATGGGGGGGTATTGCTGAGGAGATAGCTTAGTGGTTAAGAGTACTTACTGCTCCTGGGTTGAGTTCCCAGCACCCGTATGGTGGCTAACAACCATCCCTAACTCCAGTCCCAGGGGTTCCAACAAAGAGTTCCTCTTTGGAACTCTTCAGACACCAGGCATGCATGTGGTGCACAGATATACATGTAGGCAAAACATACACACACACAAAATCTAAAAAAATTAAATTAAAACAATTTTAAATTAGGTGCTGGCAAGATGGCTCAGTGGGTAAAGACACGCCACCGTCCTGGGGACCTGAGTTCCATCCTGGGGACCCACATGGTAGAAGGAGAAAACCGACTCTTTCAAGTTGTCCTCTGATCTCTACACTCAGGCCATGGCTCCTGTGCGCGAGCGTGCACACACACAAATAAAAGTGTAACTTTAAAAACAAAACCGCCAGGCGGTGGTGGTGCACGCCTTTAATCTTGGGAGGCAGAGCCAGGCAGATCTATGTGAGTTCAAGCCCAGCCTGGGCTACAGAGTGAGTTCCAGGAAAGGCGCAAAGCTACATAGAGAAACCTTGTCTTGAAAAGCCAAAAAGTAAAAAAATAACAAAACCACATAAAACATTTAGCTGGACATGGTGATCTGTGCCTGTAATCTCAGATCATAGGAGGCTGAACCAGGAGAATCTCGAATCCCATCCTGAGACCTTGTCTCAAAACATAAGGGACTAGAGAGATTATTCAGTGACTGCTCCCAGCACCCTCAGGGCGGCTCACAGCCATGTGTAACTCTAGTCCCAGGGAATCCAATGCCCTCTTCCTAGGGCACTGCACACACGTGGTGCACACACGTATATGTAGGCAAAACACCTAAACACAAAATAAATTTATTTATTTATTCTTATTTTTTGGTTTTTCGAGACAGGGTTTCTCTGTGTAGCTTTGCGCCTTTCCTGGAACTCACTTGGTAGTCCAGGCTGGCCTCGAACTCACAGAGATCCGCCTGGCTCTGCCTCCCGAGTGCTGGGATTAAAGGCGTGCGCCACCAACGCCCGGCGCCCCAATTTTTTAAAAAGCCATTCCTTGCCTGAAGATTTATTTTTGTGTGTGTGAGTATTTGCCTGCATGTATTTCCGTGCACCGTAATCATGCCTGGTGCAGGTGGTTGTGAGCTACTATGTGGGCGTTAGGAAACAAGCCCTGGTCACTTGCACGAGCATACCCCACCCTGTTTCTTTTCTTTCCTTTTTTTGGTTTTTTTTTTTTTGAGACAGGGTTTCTCTGTGTAGTTTTGGTGCCTGTCCTGGATCTCACTCTATAGACCAGGCTGGCCTCTAACTCACAGAGATCCTCCTGCCTCTGCCTCCTGAGTGCTGGGATTAAAGGTATGTGCCACCACCGCCCGGCCCCCATCCCATTTCTACAGTTACTTATTTGCTTGTGTGGGTGCACACATGTGGGGGTCAGAGGATGACCTTGGGAGTTCGTTCTCTTCCTCCACTGTTTGGGTTGCAGGATCAAACTGAGGTGGTCAGGCTTGGCAGCAAGCCCCTTTTCTTCCTGAGCCGTCTTGCCTCCCCAACAAGCCTTTTCTAAGAAAACACACTCACACTGCTTGCTGGGTGTATAGTGACTACATTTTTGTTAAGTACTGGTTAGAAGTCTGTCAGTGCGTTGTTGAAGCAGATACAGGTGCTGCCCACACACACAAGATCCTGAGCTCCAGCTGTTAGTGCTGCAAGGGGGATTGAGTGAGAAAAGACATCAGCAGGGGTGATTCTCAGTTAACTGCCTGTGGGTTCAGAAAGGGCTTCTTAAAAACACTGAGACATGAGCACAGACTTTATGAGGATTCTGCGAGGCATTCTGCAGTGTGATTTGGAACACAATGAGATCCCTTTTTCTAACGATCAGCACGCAGAAGGATCTTTCTTCCTTGCTTCCAGCTTCTGGCTTTATTTTTTGGATACATTGAAGAACCGAGGTCTGATGTAATCCTTATACATAGAATAGAGAACACCTGGAACAGAAAGGCACCGCACATCAGTAGTGTCCGTGAGACACAAACACTGACATTTTTCCACATGCTTTTCTGAAACTGGCACAGGATTGCAAAACAGAAGACCAACAGACCCCTCCCAGGAAGCTTTGGTTCATGCAGAGGCTGTGGAATCAAACAGCATTTACATTGTTTAAGTCGGCATTGACACAGGTGTGCATGTGCACACACAGAGTAAACTCATAAAAATGCAAGTTCTGTACACTTTTTAAAATTTAAAAACCACTATTATTATGAACTGTCACAACACTATCCTCAAGTTTACATTTTTATTTTGTTTGTTTTTTGAGACAAGGTTTCTCTATGCAGCTCTAGCTGTCCAGGAACTCACTATATATAGACCAGGCTGACTTTGAACTACAGAAGTCCTCTGGCCTCTGCCTCCTCAGTGCTGGAGTTAAAGGTGTGGGTTACCATGGCTAGCTGAGTTCAGGTTAGCTGAACTTGGTGACGTATGCCCGCAGTCCTAGCTCTTGGTAGGCAGAGGCAGGAGGAGCAGTTCAGGGTGGTCTTTGGCTGCACGGTGGTTGGAGACCAGCCTAAGGCACATGGAATCCTGTCTGAAAAAAGGGGGGAAATCTTGGGAAATTCCAGGCAAGTTTGCTCAGATACAGGCATCCTAGTCCACCAGTCACATAGTCAGTATCTGCCTGTGCTCAGAGTACCAAAGAACAGGCAACTGGAACAGCCTGCTCTGGATTACAGTGTGGGAATCAGCTGTGAGGAGCCCATGCTGGCTGTGGCTTCCACCAGGTCCTAGGGCTGTTGAGGGAGAGAAGCACACAGGTGAATAGGCTCAGAGGGAGAGGGGGTCCTTCAGTGAATCCTTGGCATGTCGGTAAATCTCACATCCAAAAGCAAGAGGCATCAGAAGACTCAACTGTGTTCCCCTCGCCATCCTGTCTCCCCTTCAAGGCATCAGGTACCTGGTTATCTAAATCCTTTACTTCCCCCAAGACTTGCCACTGTTGCCTTCCTAGGGTGCATAGAGGATGCAGGCTCTGTGAATTCTTCCTGTAGAACCGTGTGATGGTAAACTGAGGTAGCAGCTGCAAAAATCTTAGAGTGAAATACTAAAATAACCAGAATAGATGCATAGAATTCAAGCCAAAATGTTTGCTTTTTAGCTGAAATCACTGTGACTGAAATGCATTCTCAGAGCTGGAGAAGTGGCTAAGAATGTTTGCCTAGCGTGCACAAAGCCCTGGGTTTGATGCCCCCTACCACATAAACCGGGCATGGTGGCACACACTTGTAATCCCAGAATTCAGACAGCAGAGGCAGGAATGTCAGAAGTTCAGTCATCCTTGGCTACACGGGGTTTGAGGCCAGCACTGGATGGTGAGTTCTGGGCTCTTTTCTTTTGTCTTGCTAGAGATGATTCTTGCTCTTCCCAGTCATCTAAACGTTGGTATTCCCTGAAGTTACGGTCTTATCGTACCAGCTCACTGACACCTGTTGGTTCATAGTGAACCGGCTACTTCTCTAAGAGAGATCGAAGTATGGCGCCCTTATCTCTGCACAACACAACTCCATACACTAACAGCGGCCCCCACACTTTTTATTAGATTTAATTTTTGTTTGTGTGTGTGTGAGCATGAGTGTGCTTGTGCCACAGCGCATGTGTGGAGGTCAGAAGAGCCTCAGGTGTCCTCCTCCATTTCTGTTGTTATGCTATGGCCACCAGGCTAGCTGGCCAACCAGCTGCCCGAGGTTCTCTCTCCAGCTCCTGTCTCACCACGGGCCCAGGGCTTACAGATGTGCACATCGTACCCAGCTTTATGTGAGTTCTGGGAGTCGGAACTCAGTTCTCACACTTGTGTAGGAAGCACGTTCCTAGCCAGCCATCCCCATGCCTCTCCAAGCTTTTAAATTGTGTGTAAAGAAATACATTGAATGTGCCCGCAACATGTGTCTTTCTTGAGACAAGGTTTTGATATGCAACCCAGACTCAGACTGACCTCAAACTGGCAGCCTCCTGCCTCAGAGTTTCCAGTGCTGGTATTACAGACATGTGCATTTATTTTAAAACTATAAATTCAATATAAGCAGTCCACACATTAGCAAAGCATTGTCATTTTTTATTTAACCTGGCTTCCTTTTGAGACAGGATCTGGCTCTCTTACCCAGTGTGGCCTCTAATTCCTGGACCCAAGTGGAAGGACAGGTGGGACCTCCCACATCTGGCTAGCTTTTTTATTTCCAAGATAAGTATTTTCTTCCCATATCCCTAAGGACCTCCTTATACATAGGATGTGAGTTCTGTAATTCAAAGGGTTTGTTGGGGGTCTCACATAGCCCAGGCCGACCTTGAACATTGGATAAGCCTGCCTCCACCTACTAAGTACTAGGAGTACAGGCATGTGCCACTATGTATGGCTTTTATGCCATGTTAGAGTTGAAGCCCACAACATTCTCGCCTAGCACCCTATCAGCGGGGCTGTCCCTAGCCATGGAGACATTTTGAATAGGGATTTCAGTTAGTATACTGTGAGACTAACGGTTTGAGTCTGAAGTGAGTGCTCCGTGACTCTGGACCCCCCCCCCCAAAAAAAAAAACCACCACATTTCCTCTCTAAGCCTCAGGTTCCCAGTCTGTACAATGAGGTAACAGTGCCTCTCTTAGAGAGTAGATTTGATGGGCCGTTGTATAATAAACACTGTCTGGTCCTTGTCCCAGGAATGGTACTATCTTCTAAAAAGCTTCTAACTGCCGGGAAAATAACAGCGTGTGTTATTGATAAGCCTCTCGGGTCACACCAGAGGCTTATGCCAATAAGAATACAGCTGGCATGGGAGGTAAGAGCAGCTCCGTGGGGGGCCATGCCCTCAAACTCAGGGAACCTGACACTTGAGCTCCAGGGCTTGGGTCAGGACTGAATTGTATCCCAGCAGAACAGGTGGACTCTGAGGAGGTGTGTTTCAGATTAAAGCATTAACAACAGAAGGACAGGTAAGGGAAATGTGGGCTAGTTACACAAGGGAGGTGTCTTTCCAGCCAAAAGAATGAAGTCCTGTGGTTCGCAGGAAATAAATGCAGCTGGAGATGATCAGACTGAGCAGGTTGTGGCAGCCTCAGGAAGAGGGTCGTCTTTGCTCATTTCTGGTTCTTAGATTCCATATAAACCACACACACACACACACACACACACACACACACACACACACACACACAGGAAAGCAGAAGGAGATCTTCCAGTGGAGCCACGAGGACTAAGAGGGGGGCTAGGAGGGCAGAGAAGAACATGCTCCACATACAGTGTGCACCTGTATGAAAGCTTGGAAAGCTTGAAGATGCACTGAGGTAATGATGCATAGGTAGGGGGCTGGCGGTGGGGTAAGCACTCTCTGTCACTGTTCTGTCTACTCAGCTCGCTGTCCCCTCAGCCTTGACCTTTGTTCTTCATTCTCTGTATGACGGAGGGATAGATCATTTCTTGTACAAGCCAGGAACTTGGGAATCATTTGTTTATTGTGTGTGTTCATATGTGTGCCACAGTGCATGTGTGGAGATCAGAGAACCCTGGATTCTCTTCCACCACGTGCATCTCGGAAATGGAACTCAAGTTGTCTTTACCCGCTGAGCCGTCGTCCCGCCTGCTTGGGAATCACCGTTGATTCCTCTTTTCTTTCCCCAGTCTCTTGGTGGCTACATGTTACAGCTTCAGTTTTACAGAAGCCTGGTTTCCTGCTCCAGGATGGACTGTCTTCTACCAAATAAACTGTATGGGGTGTGTTGGGAAACACCACTGGTGTCCCCCAAGCCCTTGATGAAGGCACTCATTCCCACGGTCCCTCTAGAAAGGTAGTGACTTGTTTACCGTTTTGGTAAAGGCAGGCAGTTAGGATGGCACCCACTTGGCCCTCTACCACAGTGGCTCTTGCAGGCCAGGGGACCAATGTGGGGATTCTGACAGGAGCCGCCAAGACAGCTCAGCGGGTGAGGGCATCTGCCTCACTGTGGGGCGTTTACCCACCACCCCCACAGTTCCCCAGAGTTTTCTTGAGTGCGAGCAGCAGGAAATATTAGATAGAAGGATTTATTGCGGAGAATATCGTGGAGATAAACAGATAGAAAATAAAGGATAGCCTCGAGAGGGCCTGGAACCTATTCCAACGGGCCCCGACTGTCTCTGCCCCAGGGTTTTTATAGAGACGCCAAGGGGTGGAGCAAAAGACCTCCCCCCAGCACAGCCAAGTGCAGACCATCCCAGACACCTGCACTCAGGCCCGTGGTCTAATCATCCTCTATGCGGACCTGCTGGGTAAAGCCACGAGGAACCCGAGAACGGGCTCCCACACCTCACAAACCCGATGACCTCAGAAAGCATGAAAGGTGGACAGAACCACGTCACAGAGTTGTCCTTCACATGTGTGCCATGGGTCATGCATGCCGTACATGCATACTCCCAAGCACACATCACACACAGCAATGCCAAACTGTTAAAGAATCCTGAAAATTGCTGAGCATACGGATATTTCAATTACACATTCCAGAATTAGATAATAACACAGTCGGGGCAGGAAATGGCAGGCTGTGTTGAGGCTGACCCTCTGTAAAACACACTGCCGTCTGCGAACTCATGAGTGGCACTTCACGGTAATTCTGCCAGAGCCGGAGTCTGTCCCTACAACCAGTATTTCCCCGCCCCAAGTAACGCGATTATCTTCTCTTTGTGCACAGGTTTCCTGGTAAATGGCTGCAGGGCTCTTCGGGGAAAGCTAGAGATGATTGTGATACATTTGTTTGTGTTTATATGTATATGTGTGTGTGTGTGTGTGTGTTACATACGTGTGTTGGGGGCCAGAGCTCCTTGCTGTGAGCTGCGATGTAACCAGGGCCCCCACCGTGAACTAGGGCCTCCACCATAACCAGGACCCGCATGTAACCAGGGCCTCCACCGTGACCAGGGCCCCCACATCTCTGTGGCCCAGCAGTCTGTTTGGACTGCTGCTAATCACGACATCAGGTGCCCCTGCCTTTGCCAATCAGATGCTCCCAGTGACAGAGAGATCAAGAGCTCTCTGTCCCTATTGAACCCAGGGAGGCCAGCAGTTCACCGCAGCATTCTCAGAAATAGAGTGCTCTCAGAACTTGTGAAGGGTGCCAGGGCTGCTTGGACACAGGCATCTCCTCCCCCGGCGAAGCGGGTGGATGTTCTCAGGACAGTCCCTCTGGCAGTCTGGCAGTCTGCCTCTGTGGCAGTTTCTCAGCCTCAGTGCTGGTGCCCATTGATTGTTTGCTCTAGGGTGCCCTGTGCACCGCAGGCTACTGGCAGCACCCTGCAAAGCTACCCCGCCTTCCGCCCCAACAGGACAAACAAAATGTCCCCATACATTACCAGATTAGATTTTCCTGAGGGAACAACCAAGCCTATGGAGACTCTTCCTATCTAAACCGTGACACCTGGTAATAAGAGGACCAAACAGTGAGCATGCCAAGGACTTGGTGTTTGTCACTTATGTCACCATGGAGCATCTGGATGCAGACACAAATGTAAGGACACACAAGGTGGACGAAGGGTTGTGGAACCAGAGTCCTCTCGAAAGGCTTCTCAGAGACCAAGTGCCCACTGAACTGTGGAAAGAACTGTGTTGGCAACCCTAGAGACATGAGGACTGGCCCCCAAGAGATCGTTTTGAAGAGGTGGGGACAGCTGACTCGGGTGGTGGCAAGGAGTGGGGCTTGGTTTTCGCGTCTTGATGACCGTGGTGGCGGAAAAGATTCATTCGCAGTCTACGCCTGTGGCTGGCCAGAGTGGCTCTGGAACTAAGCTGTGGCCATTGAAGTGGGGTTTGCCGGCGACGACAGCTGTGACCGTGTGGCTTTGGTGGATGGTCTGCTAACCATGGAGGCGGGTTTGGAGGTGGGGAGCTGTGATAATGTGGGGAATCGCAACAATCAAATCTTCGGGTTTGGGACCCACAAAGAGAGGAACTGAAGCAGGAACTGTGGTGTGGAGGCCACAGTGACCAGCGGCTGTCACCAGGCGAGGCAGCTACAGCTGGGGTGGGAGGGTCTCATTATTTCAGGAAACAAAGCATAGCTGGAGAGGAGAGCCAGAAAGTGGCAGGGAGCCTGTCTGCATGGCTTCGTGAACTGGAGCCTTGCCACCGCAAAGGCATGCACTTAGATTAGCTACTCATGGGCAGAGTCCTCACGGCCTGGACTGTGATGCAGAGTAAATGTCTTTAATGTGCCCCTCTAAGCCGTCCTGTGTGAGGTTAGTGGACTCTGACGCCATCTTGGTACACCTCTCCAGTGTGAGGAGTTTAGGGTCCTCTTGGGGTCCTGGCAGGTTTCACTGGAGATTTAGTTACAATTGCTTGGGTGAAACAGCCTTGCCTCCAGAAACTTTGGTGTAGTTCCCATTGGGTTATAAAGTTCACCACTGAGCAGGTCACTTAGGCATAGTCTACCAAGCCAGGCATGGAGCACACACATAATTCCTGTACCAGGAGGCCTGAAGCAGGAAGATTTTAAGCTCCACACAGCCTGGGCTACTTCCTAAGTTCTAGCCTGGGCTAAAAGCAAAATATATAAAGGTTTTGGTACCACTTATGTAATATGTAAGCTCCTCAGGTCCATAGGAAATATAGAATGTCCATAGAAAAAAAGGACCAGTATATAAGGTCCATAGGAAAACAGCCAACCAGAACTACTGTAGGAATCGAGTCTGTCATGTGTATTCCAGCTCATGTTGGTAAGTTCTGAGTTGTCCTTGCTTATCCTATCATGAGGATTGTTATTTTGAGTCTGGTCAGCCTCGACTACCTAGAGGTACTCTGTCTCAAGCAAACAAACCTCAGACATGTAGGCCAGGCGTGGTGGTGCACAGCTGAAATCCTAGCACTTGTGAGGCAGCACCAGGACCACGGTACCCTGAAGGCCAGCCAGGCTACACAGTGAGCTCACCACCACCCCAAATGGGCTGTGATGGTTCTATGTCAACGTGACCCAAGCTAAAGTCACCTGACAGGAGGGATTGCAATTAGAAAGATGCCTCTGTAAGATCAGGCTGCAGGCAAGCCCCTAGGTCATTTTCTTAGTGATTGAAGGGGGAGGGCCCAGTCATTGTGGATGGGGCCATCCCTGGGTTGGTGGCCCCGGCTTCTATAAGAAAGCAGGCTGAGCAGGCCATGGGAAGCAAGCCAGTAAGCAGCACCCCTCCATGGCCTCTGCATCAGCTCCTGCCTCCAGGTTTCTGCCCTGTGTGAGTTCCTGTCCTGACTTCCTTCAGTGACGAACTAAGATATGGAAGTGTAAGCCAAACAAATCCTTTCCTCCCCAGCTTGCCCTTTGGTCACAGTGTTGCATCGCAGCCATAGGAACCCTAAGACATGGTCCTATCTTTTCTTGTAAGAACTTTGCACATTGGGCAAAGCTTCATACTTCCTGGGATAGAAGTAAAAAGGCCATTTAGATCTTTGGTCTCTAAAAAGCCTCCCAAGTAAAGTGCTGAGTGACTACGTCTGCTGGTCAGATAGGCTGGGGAACGCAACCACTGCTGTGACCGACCGGAGCTGTGTGGAGTAGAAGCAGAACCAGCGCCTGCCTCTAGAGCAGCGCTTCTCAACCTGTAGGTCGCAACTCCTTGGGGGAGGGGGGTCACATATCAGATATCAGTTATATTACGATTCATAACAGTAGCAAAATTACAGTTATGAAGTAGCAATGAAAATAATTTTATGGTTGGGGGTCACCACAGCATGAGCAGCTGTATTAGAGGCACAGATTCAGGAAGGTTGAGAACCACAGGCATAGGCTGTTACACAGAGAATCCCTGTCCCCAAAAAACTCAAAAAGAAGAAAAAAAGATGCCCACCCCCTCTTCAAGGTCTGGAAATTTTGTTGGGTTCTATCAGGTGAAAATTCTAAGAATTAAGATGCCTCATCCCTACTAGTTTGCTTTCTTAAAGATTTATTTTTATTTTACGTGTACGAGTACCTGAATGTATGGTAGGTAGTGCACACGGTATGCTGATGCCTGAAGAAGCCAGAGGAGGATTCCAGAACTCTCAGAATTACGAATGGTTATGAGCTCTGATGTGGGTGCTGGGAACTGAACCGGAGTCCCCTGCAAGAAGAGCCAGGGCTCTTAACTGTTTCATTCCTGTAGTCCCCAAGATGAATCTTTTTATCTCCATCTTCTAGTGTCTAAATCCAGTATTTATCTTCTTTTTTTTTTTTAATTTTTATTTATTTATATTTTATATATGAGTGCTCTGCACGCATGCCTGCATACCAGAAGAGGGCATCAGATCTTATTATAGATGGTCATGAGCCACCATGTGGGTGCTGGGAATTGAACTCAGGACCTCTGGAAGAGCAGCCAGTGCTCTTAAACCCTGAGCCATCTCTCCAGCCCCAGTATTTATCTTCTACCAAGGATGAACAGAATAAGGAAACACACACACACACACACACACACACACACACACACACACACGCCTGTGGAGGACAGCCAGCCCTAAGCAACCTTACCTAGGGTCACAGCTCCCACAGCGCATCCTTGAGCAGCAACCCGCACGTGGATGAGACGAAGGGACATCTTCTCCTCTCTTCTGGACTTTAACTTGTAAAGACCGTAGGACAGCACAGCCACAAAGCCGGCCACCCCTGTGGATTTAAAACATGAGTTGGATAAACAGGAGGCAAGAATTCCTCAGCTAAATGAAAGGCTGTGTGAAGGACACCTACCCGAAAGACAGGCAGTCAAGGTGCAGGCTGAGTGCTGGTCTGACATGCTTAGGGTCAGAAGTGAGGGTTGCAGGTAGATTTTGGAATATCTACATTACATGATACCTTGTGATGGGACCTAGGCCTCAAGAGCAAACCTGTGTATGTGTCACACACCTTATTCACTAGGACTGTATGTGTTTCATATATTTTTTAGAGTGCCTATGTTTTTACTATGACTCATCGTCTGAGAGCAGGTATGGAACCTTCCTCTCAAGGCATCATGATGACTCAGATTTCAGAGTATATTGAAATTTTGGACTTCAGATGTTCAACCTGTACCAAGGAGGACATTAAAAAGAACTGTAGTGCAGGACCTGCCTAGCATGTCTTGAAGCTCTAAGATTGTCCCAAGCACTTATAAAGTTGGTGTGATGGTGCACATCTATAGCCTGGATGCAGCTATATAGGGGGTTTAAGGCTAGCCTGGGCTACACGAGATCCTGTGTTCTGGCTAGGTTTTTGTTACCTTGATGCAAGATAGGGTCATCTGGGAAGAGGAATCACCATTGAGAAAATGCCTCCATCAGATTGCCTGCAGGTCTAAGAAAACAGGCTGAGAGAGCAAAGCAGATCAAGCCAGTAAGCAGCATCGCTCCATTGTCTGACTCCAGTCCCTGCCTCCAGTCCCTGCCTCCAGTCCCTGCCTCCAGTCCCTGCCTCCAGTCTCTGTCTCCAGTCTCTGTCTCTAGTCTTTGTCTCCAGTCTCTGCCTCCAGTCCCTGCCTCCAGTCTCTGTCTCCAGTCCCTGCCTCCAGTCCCTGTCTCCAGTCTTTGCCTTGACTTTTCTTCATAGCAGACTGTAAGATGGAATAAACCAAATAAATCCTTTCCTTCCTGTGATGATGATTTTGGTCATGGTGTCTTATTTTATGTGTATACGTTTATGCACCACATGTGTTCAGTGCCCACAGAAGCCAGGAAATGGTATTGGATACCCTAGGGCTGTGGTTGCAGCCAATGCTCTTAACTGCTGAGCCTCTCCAGCCTCTAGACATGGTGTTTTATCATAGCAATAGAAACTTCACTGAACAATAAACATACTGGAAAATATATTTTTTAAAATTTATTTAGAAAGAAAGTATATATGTGTGTATGTGTGTGTGTGTGTGTGTGTGAGAGAGAGAGAGAGAGAGAGAGAGAGAGAGAGAGAGAGAGAGAGAGAGAGAGAGAGAGAGAGATTGAATTTGAGTATTTGGGAATCAGTTTTCATATTTCCCCTTGCTAATGTACTGCAAATCCCAGGCTAGCTATCCTGTTATCCACGTCCCATTTCACAATAGGCACTTTCTTTCTCTGTTTTTTTTTAAGCTCAAGAGCAATTTTATTAGAGTTTAAAATAAATGTAAGGCTGTAAATCTCTGCTGGCCTCCAAGGGAACCAGGTATGCCCATAGTATAGAAACACACATACCTGTGGAAACACCCATACATATAAAAAAATAAATTTCAAAAAAAGTTTAAGTAAAAATCTTCTTAAAAATATATGCTGTTCTACTTTGGGTTTCTCTGGTTACCCCACTGATTTATGTATCTCTCCATCAGCAGCCACAGTGTCTGGGTTACCTGAGCTAGGAGGTGGGGTGCCTCCTTCCACTTTATCTTAAACAAACAAAAACCTCAGAACAGAACATGGTGCACACACTTGTAGTCCCAGCCCCCGGGAGGTTGAAGCAGGCAGATCAAGGAGTTAGAGACCAGCCTGAGCAAGACGGGGAGACTAACTCAAAAAACCAAAGACAAAAGGCCCAAAGTCTCGGTGGTAGAGCATTTCCTATCATGAGCAAGGCCTCTAGGCTGCTCTCAGACAATGAGGAAGAAACACTGTTTAGCTGTTGGAGAATTCATGACTTCCATATACTATGTCTTAGGATAAGCATGTCTTGTGTGTGTGTGTGTATAGGTATACAAGCACCTGTGTATACAACATACAGTGGCCAGAGGACAGTCTAAGGGTGTCATTCCTCACAGCACGTTCATCCTGGCCTGGAACTCACTGGCCAGTGAGTCCTACAGATCTGCCTGGCTCCACTTCCCAGTGCTGGAATTACAAGTGTGTATCTCCATGTTGCTGGCCTTTTCATATGGGTTCTAGAGGGCAATTTCAGGTCCACATGATTCAGGGCAAGCACTGTAGCCACAGAAACCTTGTTGGCATTGTAAAAGGAATTATATTAAACCTATGAATCTGTTTGGGGAGACCTGACCTCCTTACTACATTACTATATATGTTACTAATTACTAATCAATGAACGTAGTACTATGTTAACATATTAATAGTACTATCCTTACTATATTAAGCTATACACTTATTATAATATATATTACTAATTATATATATAACTACTGATTATGTATATATATATTACCAATTACTAATCCATGAATATTGTAGGTGGTCTATTTATTCAGGTCATTTGTGATTTATTTCATTAGAATTTTTTTCATTAGAACATATGTGTGTTAAGTTTTTTTACCTAATGGGTTGGGGATTTAGCTCAGTGGTAGAGCGCTTGCCTAGCAAGTTCAAGGCCCTGGGTTCGGTCCTCAGCTCCGGAAAAAAAAAAAAAAAAAGTTTTTACCTAAGTATTTATTTTATTTACAATGCCTGTAAATAGACTTCCCCCTAAACTGCGGGTCTGTGTGTTGTTCATAGTGCACAGCATGCAGCGAATTCTTATGGGACAAGACATTCTGGTGATCTGTGTTGGCCCAGGAGATTCTAGGGATAGGTGATAGCCGTATCCTTCATGGTCTATTTGATAAAGTGAAGAAAGAGCCAGGGTAAATGATCACAGTGCTGTGTGCTGTGTAGGCTTGTTAGCAGGTAGGCTGAGTGAAATGACTCATGTACAAGATATATAAACAGCAAAAAGCAAGCCAGTGAGATAAGGATGACAGGAGCCTGCGAGATGGCTTGGGGGTCACAGCACGTGCTGTTCAAGCCTGACAACCTGAGCTAAATCTCTGCATCCCACTCAAAGGCGGAAGAAAGCTGAGTTGTCTTCTGACGTCACACATGCCCCTCAAAATCACACCCCCCCACACACACACATAATAAAAAGATTTAGATTTTTGCGGCGGCGGTGCGGAGAGCGCAGCGGAGGTTTTGCTGGTTTCCCCAGCGGCAGGATGGTGAAATCCTCCCTGCAGTGGATCCTCAACAGCCACTGCTTCCCCAGAGAGAAGGAAGGGGACAAACACACACAGGGCCAGGCTCCGTGCCAGCCGCACCATGCCGCTTCTCAGTCAGCACAGCCGAGAGTTCTAGGGTCGCTCTCCATTGCTGTAGTAACCTGGGTCCGGGGCCTCGGTGGTGCTCCTGATGTCCCTCACCCACCTCTGAAGTGGATCCCAGGTGGGCGAGGGAACGGTCATCGGGATCACAGTCTTTCAGTCCACGCTCACGGAGGCCAAGCAGGTCACCTGGAGGGCGGTGTGGAACGGTGGTGGCCTCTACATCGAGCTCCCGGCTGGGCCTCTGCCTGAGGGCAGCAAGGACAGTTTCGCAGCTCTCCTGGAGTTCGCGGAGCAGCAGCTCCGGGCTGATCACGTTTTCATCTGCTTCCTTGCCAAGAGCCGTGAGGACAGAGCCGCCCTACTCCGAACCTTCAGCTTTCTTGGCTTTGAGATTGTGAGACCCGGGCATCCCCTCATCCCCAAGAGACCCAATGCTTGCTTCATGGTCTACACGCTGGAGAGAGAGGACCCAAGGAGGACTAGGTGCCAGCCCTGCCCAGTGTCCCTGTGCCCTCTCCCGGGTTTGTCCACATGTCGTGATTGTGCAGAATAAACGCTCACTCCATTAGCAGGGTGCTTCTTTGAGCTGAATGCTGTGTTTGTCATACTCAAGTGTTGGCTTCAGTTCTAAATAAAGATTTCTATTTTACTTTTAAAAAGAAAAGATTTAAGGAGGGTAGAGAGATGGCTTAGCAGTTAAGAGCACTTGCTGCTCTCCCAGAGTCTGGTTCCTGTAGCCTGTGTCAGGCAGCTCAGGACTGAAACCTCGCTCCAGGCCATCTGACACCTCTTCCGGTCTCCTACACCTGCCCTCACATGTGTGCACACACACACACACACACACACACTCTCACACAAACATATACACACGCATATTCACATGCACAGGCACACACACAAATAAGATTTTTGTTTAACTCCCTGGATGGTGGTGGCACACGCCTTTAATACCAGGCAGAGGCAGTCAGATCGCTGAGTTCGAGGCCAGCCTGGTCTACGGAGTGAGTTCTAGGACAGCCAGGGCTACACAGAGAAACCCTGTCTCAAAAAAAAAAAAAAAAAAAGATTTTTTTAACTTAAAATATATAAATATAATTGTTTTACTTAAAAAATATATAATGATCTTAAACTGCTCATGCTTTCTAATCTAGAAATTTTACTTTTGGAATATATTTCAAGAAAATAAGCAAAAGTACAGAATATGGCTAAAAATGTTCATGATTGTACCATGTCTGAGGAAATACTAAAAACACTAAATAGCCTGAACAGAAGAAAAACTGTATACCTACAAACTGTTATAAGAAGAGATCTCTGTGAGTTCGAGTCCAGCCTGGTCTATATAGGGAGTCCCAGGTGAGTCAAGGCTACCTAGAGAAACCCTGTCTCAAAAACAAACAAGAAGAATCATGGATTTATTTTCATTTATCTCACACTGCTCTGGATTGAACCCCAGGACCTAGGTATTCAAGGCAAGCACCCTAGTTCTGGGTCCCATCCCAATAAGTCATATTTGTAATGATGGAAGTGATTTCAGATAATCAATAGAGGTACTTTGTAAATTATCTGTATGACACAGTCCATCCTGTGGCAAAATATCCCGTAAGAATTATTAAAATACAAAAGCTAAGTGAAACCTCAACATACGTACAAACTTATTTGTTTTCTAGCAATACCCCGAGTCTCTCCCCTGGATCAAGCCCGGGCCAGTCCTCACTAAAAGGTTCTGGCCTTTGGGAGATGAGAGTCCACGCCTTTGCTGTTTCTCAGTGTCTCTGGTCCGCAGGTAATTGAGTTTAGCTAGGGACCCTTTCATCTTCTGCATTAGTCACGCTGTTTCTCCAGAACACTAATTTAATGTACAACAGACTTGGTAGTTAATCTGTTCATTACTGGGATCTGTTCAAATGGCATCGAGGGGCTTGTTTTTTCTCCTGTTGTTTTCCTCTTTGGAGGCAGGGTCTTATGTGGCTCACGCTGGCCTTGAGCTTATTCTATAGTGATGATGACCTTGAACTTCGGATCTTCGTGAGTTCGGAATTACAGACGCGATCTGCCACCCCTGCCCTCTTTCATAAGGAGAACTGAACCAGGCCCTGTGCACAAACTAGTCCAACTCTAGCAACTGAGCTACATCCCAGCCCCCAAGAAGTAAAGTTTCCAATCATACCTGACGATAATGAAGGGAAAATCTGTAACAGCAGACACCAAGACTTACAAGTGATGCCCAGAACAGACAGACAGACGGTTCCAGCTGCCCCTCAGGAAGCTAAACTGCTGCTCCAGTCCTCAGTGAGAAACGTGTGAGTCTATTCAGTGAAATCTATTTGAGTCTGTGTGAACTAATAATTTTAGATGGACCTCTAGGGGCTGGCAAGATGGCCCAGCAGGCAAAGGTGCTTGCTGCCAAGGCTGATGACCTAGGTTTGATCCCTGGAACTATGTGGATAGTGGAAGAAGAGAACCGATTCCCAGAAGTTGTCCTCTGTCCTCTGCATGTGTGTGTGTAACACTCACCACCACCAAATAAATACCTGTGAAAACATCAGCTAGTCCTTTGATGAAATCTGTAAAACTGAATAAAGGATAGCTGAAATCCACTGGTGTCTGAACCAGAAAGATCCCTCAAGCTCAACCGGTGTTTCTCTGAGAGGTGGGCTTCAGAGAACCAGAGAACGGATGCACGTACGGGGAGTGTCACCCTCGGAGATTCTGAGTTCTCCTTCATCACGGTTTTCCTGCAACCATCAAGGCATGGACTTACCCACAGGGACGAAGGGGGAGTCTCTTGATTTCCTGAGGAGACGGGACAGCTGGCCTTCATCCTCAGCTGCTGACCACTCATCTGAAGACATGCTTCTCTCTACGGACAACAGGGGATCTGTGTGGTTGCCGCCATCATTTCGAGAACCTGTTTTCTCCTTGCTACCCTGCTAGGAGCCTGTCTGCGCAACTGAAATGGGCGGCTGTCCACTTTTCTCTGCAGAATCCCAAATGTCAGGGGGAGTATTAAATATATGTGGAGAGAGAAACTGGCAGTCAGAGTCCTTCAGTCCTCGATCCCCATCCTGTCCCCTTTCCCAGGATGATTTCGCAGTCATCTGGGAGCTCAGGACTTCTCCCCAGATAACAAGACCACAGGCTTTCTCTCACAATGATGGCATCAACACAGGCAAAAACAGTCTTCTGGTGTCCAGGGGGTGGGAGACTACCACTCTGCAGGGTGTGTAGAGCCTCATGCAATTGTTCCGATAGCTACTGGGCACCCCTGTCACCAGGCCAGGCAGCGAGAAGTGGTTGTCTTCATCTGCCAGGGCTAATGAAGACTCACAAAGACAGCTCAACAGACGGAGAGGTGCTCCTGTCTGGTATCTGTGCGGCCCACCCATACGTGTGAAAACGCATACAGTGCATGGTATTTAAACACAGTAGCTCCATTTCGTGGAGGAGATGCCAACAGAAAATAAACCCAGTAAGAGGCACCATACCTTGTGCGTGCTGGAACACAGTCCCACCGCTGACTCTCTCCTGCTGGCCTGTGAGCAGCACAGGTGTAAGGAAGGCTGTCACAGAGCTCTGTGATTGCCAGCTAACCGATGATCACAGGAAAGCTGGGAGACAGCCCTGAGGGAGTGGCCAGCTGGTACTGGCTGAGGTCTCTCAGCCTTCTGCTGAAGACCACAGCAGCGCCTTGCCATGAGTGCTAGACTTCAGAAGACTGTATGTTTTATTTGCTTTTTTGTGATAGGGTCTCACACTACAGCCCTGCCTGTCCTGGAACTCACAATATAGACCAGGCTGGCCTCGAACTCAGAATCTGCTTGCCTCTGCCTCCTGAGTGCTGGGACTAAAGTTGTGCGCCACCATACCCGTCTAGAAAAAAAACTGACTGTTCAGGGGGCTCCTGGGGCCTCTGTGACTCTTAGAAATCCCTGCCCAGGATGGAAGGAAGGAAAGTGTAGGGTTAGTGTTCGGGAAATGCCATCCAAGGCCAAGATCCAACTCATAGTTTAGGAATCCGGCACAACTCTGACACTGGGCTGCATGGAGGACACAAGTAAATAAAAACAGAAGAGCACTTACCACAGTACAGCTGGGGCTTGTCTCGAAGCCGTGGTGTGCTTGCCTCGAATACGTGAAGCCCGAGGTGAAATGCCGAGTATAAAATAGTACCTAGCAGAAACATGAATGACATACAAATGTCTCCCGGTAGCCAGTAGACAGCAGATGAGGGCGAAGGCCAATTATCCTGACTTCTCAAGGGTTCTAGATGCCCCTTTGTTTCAGTTCAGAGGCACACCTGCAGGAGACTCCGCACCTGCAGCCTGCATAGATACTCAAGTCCACGAACATCCCTTAAAAAGGACCGCACGTCACTGCCCCTTGGCCAATCCAAAGGCGGGGTGGGCAGCGGCGAAGGAGCTGAGGGCTGGCCAGAGGGTGACTTGCACAGTAGCCTGTGAGCTGCTCTCGTTGTGCCCGGGCACTCTTGAGTCTTCAGGAATCTCCCCATCTTCCGGCACCTTCCTCCAGCTCCAGCTTCAGCCATCTCAGCGTGAAAGCCGTCGACCAGGTAGAGTTCATGGTTTTTTTTTCCTTCACGTTTTAGCTAGAGCTCTGGCATGCGTCTGTCCCCTTGCTCTCTCCTCTTCCTCTCTTCTGTAAGTTGCAGACTGATTCCCCTCTCCATGCTTTTCGGATGCATTTGGGGCTATCTCTTGCGTAACCGTAATGCAATAGAAGAAATTCACATTTTGTCAGCTGTCTAGCAAAATCAACAACAAAAAAAAGTTTACACTTTTTTATTGCGTTTATTTGCCCTTCGGGAGGCAGGGAACACACCTACAGAGGTCAGGGGACAACCTGTGGGAATCGGGTCCACTTCTACCACGTGGATCCCAGGACTCGAACTCAGACCATTAGGCTTGGCAGCAAGCACTTTACCGAATGTGCCAGCCCACCAAAAATGATTTTTCAAATGTGTGTGGGGTTTTGTTTGATCTAGGGTCCGTCCAGTCAGGATCCCATATTGCTTGTCTTGTGGCTTCAGTCCTCTTGATCGGGAAGAAGGCCTTAACGGACTGACTTTCATGACCCTGCTAGCTTATCCACGCAGAATTTCCCCTTTACAGCACTGGGGGTCAAACCCGTGGCCTGGGGCATGCAGGGCAAATACTGTTCCTCCCAACCATCCCCAGCCTCCAAGCTGGTGCTTTTGCAGGCTTAGAACGTAGTTTTCGATGTTTCCTCATTAGGCTGAGACCGTGCATTTCAGGCCGACCACCTGCGTTGTGTTGTGTGATGCCAAGACACACCACCGGAAACCAATCCGCCCTCTAGTCAGGGCTGTGCTCTTAGCTGTTTATTGACTGGCTGGGGATGGCGGCCGGGGCTCACCTGTAACTTTTGCCAATCTCTATGGTGTGAATAGGCCAATTTCAAGCTAGTGTCTGTCATCAGGTACCTTGAGGTAGAGAAGTGTTTCTCCTGTCTTGAGGCAGGGTAGAAAGACAGGAAAACAGAAAGGGACCTCACCCTGGGGCCACAGTCTCTCGACAGCTGAGAATCTAGAGGCCCAGAACACTTAACGAAGCTTGCTATGAGGATCGTCCACAGAGAGGCACTGTTCCTTTTCCACAGAGGCATTTTCAAGTGAGAATGTTAAACATCCAAGGAGCACCTGTAACTGATCGTGTAAGACTCCGAGCGTGGCCTTGCCCTTTTCCCAGGTGTAAACCAGATGACTTCCTGGAATCATAAGCAGAACTCTAAGTTTTATTTACAATAGAAATATCCTGTACTCTGAGTTCCTCGGGAGCACTTGGGCCGCAACTCCAGGGCCCACGGAGGATGTGCGTGGCTACTGTAAGCTACGTGGGTGGGCCTCCTTGGAGCCCCGTCCATACACGCAGGTGTGATTTATTCTTTTCTTATGTGCCTCTCAGTTAACTTACAGGTTTAAATCTCTGTTAGGAATCTCTTTAATAAACGCCAGCTCTGCTTCATCCTGGATCATAATAAAATTCTTTTCGGGGCAAATTTAATGATCTGGAGTGGAGGTCCCCAAAGCATGAGGGAACTGCAGAGGGCGGGCTGTGTCTTCTGCCACACGACTGCTTTGACCATGTTAAGTCTGCCGGCTTCTCCACTGAAACATCACTATTTTTCCCTTTGTAATTAAGAAAAATTAACAACGTTATATAAACGTCCTGATAGTTATTATACCTTAACCCATTCATTTCAGTGCTTACTAGTAATGGTTGCCTGGATCAGTTAAAGTCTTATGTTTTTAGAATGGTGATTCCCTCCACCCCACCCTGGCCCCAGCCATCATTCTTTTGGATTACTAGTTGAGATTTTTTTCTTCCTTTAGTTTTTTGAGACCATCCCATGTAACTCAGGTAGGCCTGGAACTTGACAAGTTATTGATGATCTTGAACTCTGTTCAATGACATTGTGAAGAGAATTTTGGGAAACAATCTAATAAGTATTTAATGTTGTAAAACAAGTTAAAACTGACGCCACTGTCCAGAGATGATTAGTGAACAGCCTGGTCAAATTCACAGGTTTTTGATGTGTAAAACTTTATAAATGGAACATTTCCATCAATAGGCAAAATGGAGCCGGGCAGTGATGGTGCACTCAGGAGGCAGAGGCAGGAGGATCTCTGTGAGTTTGAGGCCAGCCTGGTCTACAGAGTGAGATCCAGTATGGCAAGGGCTACACAGAGAAACCCTGTCTCAAAACAAAAACAAACAAACAAACAAAAAACAAAAACCAAAACAAAACAAAAAAACCAACAACAACAAAAAGGCAAAATGTAGCCAAAATCTGTCTAGATGTGTAGTGCGTGATCCCCAGACAGATCCTGTTTAGTCAATACACCACTGTCTGCCAATAGGGACTCTTCATCTACTAATGGAACGTAGGGATTTAAAAAAAGAAAAGAAATGAATTTCACATCTTTAAAAATCTGACAGGGGGCTGGAGAGATGGCTCAGTGGTTAAGAGCACCGGCTGCTCTTCCAGAGGTCCTGAGTTCAATTCCCAGCAACCACATGGTGGCTCACAACCATCTGTAATGAGATCTGGTGCCCTCTTCTGGCCTGCAGGGACACATGCAGGCAGAATACTGTATACATAATAAATAAATAAAAAAAATAAATAAAATAAAAAATAAAAATAAATAAAAATCTGACAATGCTTGGTTTAGTCCCTAGTAACACACGCACACACACTCTGACACTCATTGTTACACACTCTCACACACACACACACACACACTCTCACACACACACACACACTCTGACACTCATTGTTACACACTTATACACTCTCAAACTCTCACACTCTTACACACTCTCTCACACACTCTCACACTCTCTCAACTCTCTCACAAACATTTTCACACACTCTCACAAACATTTTCACACACTCTCACAAACATTTTCACACACACTCACACAAACATTTTCACACACACTCACACAAACATTTTCACACACACTCACACACACACAAAACAAAGCAAATCCAGTAGCCGCCAAGATGTGGCAGCCAGCAGGGAAAAGGTTGGGAGGGGGAAGTCAGAGTGAAGGCTTCTGGGAGGACGGGGTGGGCTGAGGGGTCTGGACGGAGGGAAGGGATCCCTGGAGGGGAAGACCGCTGTGAGAAAGGAGGCAGGGTCCGCCATAGCCTTGCAGACCCTGGGAAGAGACCTCATCCTTAGCCGGGCGAGGGCATGCGTCCCGTCCAGTCCTGCTCGTGACTCTTGTCCCTCTGTGAAAGGAATGTGACGTCATGGCTGAGGAGGAGTGAGGTAGGGCAGCTTGAGTTGGGCCTTTGTGGCAGGTGATGGCAGCTTAGGTCTCTAAGCACTGAAGTATAACTCTGGTTTTTAACTTTCCCTTGAGAGGACACAGGAAGCAAGGGCTGGGGTCATTTGTACAAAGGTCAAAGGTGAGTGACCGCCACAGGGACCTTTGTTAAGACAAGTGCCCCGTCAGCAAGAAGCCTAGTGTGGAGCTGCAGGTGAGTCAGCTGACCAGGCACATGCCTATGATCTCAGCAGGGCCAGGCTGGGCCAGAGGATGAGAGAATGTGATTCAGAAGAGGCAAAGAGCCCGGGATGGGGGTGCAGTGGAGACAGCTCAGTGCTAAGAGCCCTTGTTCCTCCTGCAGAACCTGGGTTCTGTTCCCAGCACTGCTTTATCCTGTAGTGTTCACTGCGGACACCCCCATAGATCACACACACACACACACACACACACACACACACACACAAATAGGGCCAATGGTGACTGTAGGAGTGATAATTGGCGCTGGTTACTGGCACTGGTTACTGTTTGGAAAAGTCACGGCCACGACAAACTCAGTATCAGTATCAGAGCTTTATTAGGAGGAAGAGAGGTGGGGGAACAAGAAAACCAGGCCTGGGAAGGAGCACGTGCAAAGAGAGAGAAAGATGGTGGGGGGAAGAGAGAACAGAACAGAGAGAGAGGGTGGGGTCTGAGTCACGGCTCATTAAGGTGCAGATGGGCTTATGGAGCTACTCCACGCATGCGCAGATTGTGTGACCACGCTGTGCATACGTAATCACCAGTGCACACTGATGACGTAGGACAAAGGATGTCTAGCTCCTGAACTGGACATGTGCGGTCATGCAGCTAGAGCATAGCCGAATTCCATACGCATTTACTGTGAGCACTTGGGAGGCAGAGGCAGGTAGAACTCTGAGTTCAAAGCTTGCCTAGTCTGCATAGTAAGTTCCAGGCCAGCCAGGGCTACACAGGGAGACCTTGTCTCATAAATAAAAGTTTTTAAATATAAAGAAGGAAGGGAAGGGGGGGAGGGAGAGAGAAAGGGAGGGTGTGGGAGAGGGAGGGAGGGAGAGAGGAAGGAAGGGGGTCAGGAAGGGAGGGAGAAGGGGAGCTGAGAAAGAGGATGTAGTGGCTTGCAGGAGTGGTCAGCACCCAGGTGTTACATTGAGACTCCAGAAAGGCTTTTTGGAGCTGGTTTATGGAGTGATAGAGAGCTAACGGTAGTGGATGAGGAGATGGTGACAGTGAGTGGATTCTCATGCTGCTGTGCCTGGGGGGACAGAGTGACAGTGAGTGGATTCCCATGCTGCTGGGCCTGGGGGGAGAGGGTGACAGTGAGTGGATTCCCATGCTGCTGGGCCTGGGGGGAGAGGGTGACAGTGAGTGGATTCCCATGCTGCTGGGCCTGGGGGGAGAGGGTGACAGTGAGTGGATTCCCATGCTGCTGTGCCTGGAGGGACAGAGTGACAGTGAGTGGATTCCCATGCTGCTGGGCCTGGAGGGACAGAGTGACAGTGAGTGGATTCCCATGCTGCTGGGCCTGGAGGGACAGAGTGACAGTGAGTGGATTCCCATGCTGCTGGGCCTGGAGGGACAGAGTGACAGTGAGTGGATTCCCATGCTGCAGCACCTGGGGAAAGAGGGTGACAGTGAGTGGATTCCCATGCTGCTGGGCCTGGGGGGACAGAGTGACAGTGAGTGGATTCCCATGCTGCTGGGCCTGGAGGGAGAGGGTGACAGTGAGTGGATTCCCATGCTGCAGCACCTGGGGGGACAGAGTGACAGTGAGTGGATTCCCATGCTGCTGGGCCTGGGGGGAGAGGAGCTGATGGAGGTGGTTCCCCAAGACAGAATGGTGGGTGGAGAGATTTCTAAGTTGAGAACAGGATTAGTGGGAAAGATAAAAGACCGAGACCTGAGGAAGGGGACTTCTGAGTTGAAAGTTTTGCATGTGGCATTGGAGGGGGAGACACCGCGCTCACACACAAGCTTGGCTGTGTTTTCCTCCTGAAATGGTGTGTTTATTGTAGGGACATTTTTTTCTTGAGGCACTGAGGATCCAATCCAGGCTTCTGACACGGTAGACAAGCACGGTGCTGTGAAGGAGCATCTCTGCCCTGCAGGAATATTTTTTTATATGATTCTTTGTGTACGGATGTTTTGCATGCATGTATTTGGTGTGCATGCAGTCCCATGGAGGCCAACAGAGGGCGTCAGAGCCCCGGGAACTGGCGGGACAGATGGGTGGGAGCTGGGAACTGGACCTGGGTCCTCTGGAAGAACAGACAGTTCTCTTAAGTGCTGAGCCATCTCTCCAGCCCCTTGGTGGTGGTTGTTTAAAGAGAAGACCTACATTTTCTTCTTAGTTTCAAGGTTATATAGATAACCTTCTTCTCCATAAAGTTAAGGATTGGACCCAGTTTTTACCATTTTAGCATAATTCTTACCTTTTCCCGAATACTTGTCATCCGTGTGTGAATTTGTCAAATGTTTCTTTTTAGAATTTTTCCCAGGAGTCTTCCCCGGAGTATGAAAAGATACAGGCAGGAAAAAAAAATGTGGACTGACAGTTTACCAATCAGTGTATCTATTAATTTTTTTTTTTTGAGACAGGGTCTTCCTAGATAGCCCTGGCTGTCCTGAAACTCACTCTGTAGACCAGGATAGCCTCCAACTCACAGAAAGCCCCTGCCTCTGCTTCCCACATGCTGGGATTAAAGGCCTGTGATGATGCCTGGCATCTCACCAGTTCATTAGTAATTTGCTTTCTCTGACATTTCCTCCCACTAAACCACTTAGGCCAACAAGGCTACAGCACTGTTTTTGGAGAGTCTGTCACTGGGACTGGAGAGGTGGCTCAGTGGTTAAGAGCGCTTGTTGCTCTTGCAGAGGACCTGAGTTCGTTTCCCAGCACCCACATGGCAGCTCACAATGATCCATAACTCCAGTTCCAGGGGATCCAATGCCCTCTTCTGACCTCCACAGGCACCGGGGGGGGGGGGGGCATGTGGTGCACAGATACAGGCAAAACCCTCAAGCACGTGGACTATTTCTCAAAACACACTAATGCTACCTATTGTACCGGTGGGTTGAATGCCAGACTACCACACAAAGATCCAGAATTGCTGTCTTTCAATGAAAAATAAAAAGCATATTTAAGAAGAAAATAAAATGCTCCATTAATAAAAACCCGAACCTTCGGAAAACATTGTAGTGCATAACTCTGTTTGGATTCCTAAGCTGCATTTATAGAAGAAAGATCTTTCTTGTAGGAAGAGCTGCATCATTTCTCAGACGTGCCTAAGGAGCGACGCTGTGGCCAGAGTGAGCAGGAAGCCGCCTCAGCTCTGGCGCTAACAGTTCTAGAGAGAGCTCTGGACACTGTCCTGCCTCCCTCCCATGTCCTTTCATGGAGATGGGAAGTTTCTCTTTTACTAAGTCAATAAAATACTAGAAAGGCCTCGGCCATGGTGCACACCTTTAATCCCAGCACTCGGGAGGCAGAGGCAGGCGGATCTCTGTGAGTTCGAGGCCAGCCTGGGCTACAGAGTGAGTTCCAGGAAAGGCTCCAAAGTTACACAGAGAAACCCTGTCTTGAAAATAAATACCATCCCAGTAAGAGGCAGCAATTGGATGTGGGTTCAGGTGTTGGTCTCCCCATCCCCTGCACCCACAAAGCTGGGAAAAGTGTTGAAGCATGTGTTGACGGATGGCCCTAAATGCCGAGATAAGCAGCTTAAATTCAGTTTTATGATGGAGGAGTAGGTATCCTCATAATCTGAGTGTAGGAACAGCCCAGTGAAACTGTTATGCAAGAGCCTTGGCCATGGTTCAGCC